>NW_018247155.1:5775-10520 GCF_001263595.1 Phalaenopsis equestris
TAGGAGGAGGGGAAGAGAGTGTGTGTGAGAGAATAAGGAAGGTAGAGATAATTTGTGAGATGGCAGAGAGAGTGAGATAGAGAGAGCTAGAGAAAAAAATAGAGGGAAGGAGCAAGAGGAAGAGAGAAAGAGATAGAGCCGGAGGAAGAGAGTAAGTGTGAGTAAAATTAAGGAGTGAGAGAGGCGAAGGGGGAGAGAGAATAAGATAGAAATAGAGAAAAATGAGAGAGGATGGTAGTGGGAACGAGAGTCGGTGGGAGAGGGAGAGAGATATAACAAAAAGGTGTGAGAGAAAGCTAGGAAGAGGCATAAAGAGGTGAGAGAGAGGGAAAAGGAAAAAGAGAAATTAGGGGAGGGAGGTATGGACTCTTGCTCTCTCTCATCCTCCTCACTCACTTTGTCACTCTATCCCACAGTCCCTCCCTCTAAACCCTTATTCCATAACTCCACTCTATACATCCCCTTATCCCACTATCCCTCTCTCTTCTCTCCTTCATGTTTTTTCTCCCCTTCTTCCCTCTCCACTTCCTTCTTCTCTTGTTCTCTCTATCTCTCTCACCCTTATTCTCTCTCACTTATCTTTTTCTCCATCTTTAACTCCCTCTTTCCCATATCACACCCTCTCTCTAACTCCCCTTTTCAACCCTCCCCCAATCTCTTTCCATCTCTCTCTCACGTTTCCTTCCCTCCTTGATCTCTCCCTCTCTATCATTCTTTCTCCATTTCTCACTTCCACACACTCTCTCCCTCTCTCCTACTCTGTCTTACACACAATCTCTCATACATTTTCTCGCTCTCCCTCCCTCTCTCTTTCTTACTCACTCTCTTCCTTGTTTCACTCCCTCTATCTCTCATATTTATTGCACTCCCTCCCTCTTTCTGTCTTTCTCACTTCTCCCTCTTATAGCTTCTCTCAAAATATGTTGTAAATCTCTTTATCACTTTCTTGCTCTCTCTTTATTAAACATTCTCTCTTACTCTCTTTTATATCTATCTCTTAGCTAACTTTTTCTCTCAAACTCTCTCTCTCCCTCCCTCTCTCTTTCTTCTCTCCAACTCCTCTCTTTTCTCTTTTCTTTGTTCTTAATTTCTCTCACTCTTGACTCTCTCTCATTTCCTATCTCTCACACTATTTATCTTACCCTATTCTCACTCTCTTCCCCCCTCGCTCTCTTATATCTTTATTTCTTTTGAACTCTCACTTATATCCTCTTCCTTCTTCCCCACTATCTCTTGCCCTGACTCCCTCTCCCCACCCTCACTCCTAATCTATAACTTTCTCTTTCCACCATTTCTATGTTTTCCTCTCTTATATCCTCTTCTCTATCTTTCTCTCTCTCTCTCTCACTTTGGCCTCTCTCACCTCAATCTATTGCTCACTTTGTCCTTGCTCTCTCCCTTCCTCTCTCAACAGCTCTTTATCTACCCACTCTTTATCTGGCTCTCTCTTTCTCTCCCTCTCTTTGTCTTACTATCTTTGATCTCTTTTTTCCCCTCAAGCACTCTCATTTTTTTCTTAATTTCAATCTCTCACATTATTTTTCATTTTTTTCTCTTTCTGTGACATTTTTTTCACTATTTCTCACTCTCACTCTTGATTTTTCTCCCTCTCACTCACTTCTCACCTATATCTCTCTCTTTTCTCCTCTCTCATTATCTCTCTCATTGTATATCACTTTCCCTTCCTCGCACTCTTCCTCTTCTCTTGTAATCTATGTATATCTTACTCTCTCACCCTTCTCTCTTGCTCACTCTCCTTGCCTTTAATGTACGAGCACTCTGATGCTCTCTCTCACTCTACCTCCCTCTTTCATACTCTCAACATTTCTCTCTCCCTCTCTATCACTCTCCATTCCTATCTCTCCCTCACTCTACCTCTGTCGCAACCTCACTTTTTTAGACACACTCGCTCTCATACCCTCCTCCTCATTCGCTTAATCCCCATCTGTTCATCTATTCCTCTCTCCCACTCTCTCTTTATTTATCCACCTCTTTGTCACTCTCCCTCCCTCTTATGTCACTCTCTCCCTCCTTCTTGCTATCTTATGTACTCCCATCTCACTCCTTATATCTCTCACTCTTACTTAATCTCTCTCAATCTCTCTCCATTTCTCTCCCTCTCTATTTTCCCCTCTCTAACTCATTCTCCCTAGCTCTTTCTCACTCCCTCCATTCCACCCTCCTTCCCTCCCTCCCTCTATCTCTAACCATCCTCCCTGTCTCTTACCCTCTCTTCTCTCTCATCGCTCTTCTCACCCTCACTAACTCTCTCTTTCTTATTTCTCTCTCTCTCCCCCCTTAATTAACACCTCTCAACTCTCTCTCATTTTCTCTGACTCTTTTCTTCTCTCATAATCTCTTATCTCACACTCTTTTTTTCTCTCTACATCCCTCACTCCCTCTTCTATTTTACTCTCTCTCCCTCTCATTTTATCTCTAATACTTTCATACCCTCCATCCCTACTTTATTCCCTCTCTCACCTTCCTATCTTCTTTCCTTGCTCTCTCTTCTCTCTTCCCTTACTCTCTTTTTTTTTCTCTCACTCTTTCCCTCTTTTCCCTATTGCTCTTATCTGTCCCCCACTCTTGACTTGCTCTCACACCCTAACTTGCTCTCTCTCTTTCTCCATCCATCTCGCTCTCCTCATCTCCCTTCCGCTTTTTCCCATCTCTCTCCTCTCTCTTACTCTCTCTCTCACTCCCTCTATCCACCCTTCTCTCAACCTCCCTCTCTCCCTATATCTCTAACCATCCCCCTCTATCCACCCCTTCTCTCACCCTCCCTCTCTCCCGATATCTCTAACCACCCCCCTCTCTCTCCACCATTTCTCTGGCCCTCTCTCTCCCCATCTCGCTCTCACTCACTCTCTCTTTCTTCTCTCTCTCTCTTTCCCCCTCACCTCCATCTTATTTCTCTCATTATCACTCTCTAACACTCTTTTCTCTCTCAACTTCCCTCACTCTCTCCCTCTATCTTACACTCTCTCCCTATCATTCTAGCTCTCATACTCTCCCTTTTACACCCTTCATCCCACCTTTTCACCCCCTCTCTCACCCTCTCTCCATACATCTCTCCTTGTTTTTCTATTTTTCTCTCCCTCACCCCCTCTCTTCCTCTCTCCTCTCTCTACTCTTTCTCTTTATTGCTCTATCAGTACTCTCTCACTCTCCTACTCTCCCTCCCTCCCTCACTCTCACTCTCTTCTCTCTTTCTCCTCCCTCTAACTCTTCTCTCTGTCTTTTCTCTTTATTTTCTCGCTCTCTTTCCTCACTTTTCCTTATCTCTCCCTCTCTTCCTCTCTCACTCCATCTCTTTCACACACTCTCTCACTCTCCCTTGTCTGTCCGCTCTCTCCCTCTCTCTCATTCTCTCATGCCCTTCCACTCTCTCTCTTTCGTTGACTCTCTTCTTTAATACTATATTTCCTTCATGCTTTCTCTCTCACTCACATTTTCTCTCACTCTTTGTCTTACTCTTGCTCTCTCACTAATCTCTTTCTCTCTTTTACGCACTCTCTCCCTCTCTCCTATATATCCTTCTCTTCCTCCCCTCATTATCTTGCTCTTCCTCACTCTTTCTCACTCATTCCTCTTACTCTTGCCTCTCTTCTCTTAATCATGTCTTCTTCTCTCTCTTCACTCACCTTTTCTCTTACTCTATCCCTGACACACACAAAACTGTCTCTCTCTCTCCTCTTTTATTTTTATCTCTTCCTCTCACTCTCCCATCCTCACTCTCCCTATCTTCCTCTCCATCTCCTTCCCTCTCTCCTCTCTCTCTCTATGACTCGTTTTCTTAGTCTCCCTCCCCCTCTCTCTCTATGACATATTTTCTTGCCCTCCCTATTTCTTGCAGACTTTATTGCCTATCTCTCTTAACTCTCTCTTCTCACTATTTCACACTCCCTATCTCTCTCTTCAATTTTCCTCCTTCTATCTCTCTTCTTTTCCTCTCTCTCTTTTTCGCTCTTTATTTCATCTCTCTTTCTTCTCTTGCTCTCACTCTATCTCTCTCTCTTGCACTCTCCTTTGTCAATCTCTCTTCTCATTTTTACTCACTATTTCTCTCATTCTATCCATCAATCTCTTTGTCGCCCTCCCTCCCTGCCTTTCTCTTTCAATCTCTCTATCTTTGAGTAGCACTCTCTCTCCCCTATTCTCTCTCATTATTTCTCACTTTCATTCATACCTCTCTCTTGCCCATCCCTCCCTCCCTCCTTTTACTCGCTCCCTTCCTCTCTCTCCCTTCTCTCTCTCTCTCTCGCTCCACGTCTCTCCCTGTTTTACACTCTCACTTGCTTCATATCTTTAGCTCTCTCTTTTCTTACTCTCCTTTCTCTCTATTGCTCTCTTGCTCACCATCTTATCGTTACCTCCATCTCTAAAATTTCACCCATACTCTCTTCCTCTCACTGCCGCACTCAATGTTATCTCTCTCTCGCACTCTCTGTTTATTATTCTCGTATATGTCTCTCTCTTTTCTCTTTCTTCTCACAATCTTTCGTTTCCTTTTATCCCCAATCTCTTACACACTCTCTCTCACCCTTGCTTTCTCTCACCCTTCCTTCCCTCCATCCCTCACTATTTCCCTATCTCTCTCACACACACTCTAACCTTATGCTCTCTTCCTCTCTCCCTCTCTATTCCTCTCTCTCTCCCCCTCTTTGTCTAACTCTTCTCATTCTCTTGCCCTCTTTCACACACTTTCTCTTGTTTTATCTTCCCTCACTGTTAATTCTTTAGAT
>NW_018247155.1:10553-13893 GCF_001263595.1 Phalaenopsis equestris
CCTCTATCCCTCTCTTTCTCACTCTCTCTCTCCCACACTCAATCTCCCACTCATTCATCTCTCTTTCTCACTCTGTTACACTCTCTCTCGCTCTCTTTTTTCTCACTTTGCCCACTCTCAATCCCCTCTTTCTCTCTATCAATTTCTCTCTTTTCTCTCCCTCATTGTTTCTCACTTTCTCTCACACTTCCTTCTCTCTTTCTTTCTCCTTCCCTCCCTCTTTTACTTCATACCTCCCTTTCTCTTTCTCTCCACATCTCTCACTCTCTTTACCATACTCATGTTCTCACCCTCGACCTCTTTATATAAATCTCTCTAACTCCCTTTCTTGCACTATCTCACTATTTTAATCTCTGTTATCTATGTATCTCCCTCCCTCCCTCCCTCACTCTTACTCCTTGCTCTTAATCTTGCTCTCCCTCCTTAATCTCTTACTTTCTCTCTCATCGCTCTATCTCCTTCTCACTCTCACTCTTTCACTCTTTCGCTCTTTCTCGCTAGATCTATCTCACTCCCCAACTCTCTTCCTCTTTATATCTCTTTTACCATTAAACTTGCTTACTCCCTCTTTCTGTCTCTCTAAGAATTTCCCTTATGTTGCTCAACTTCTTTCTCCCTCACTCTCTCCCTCCATTCTTTATCTCAGTTTGCTTCTTCCTCACCCTCCATTATTCCATCTTGTCTCATTTCCTTCACTGTGTTTAGTTCTCTTTCTATCTCTCTACCTTGCTCTCTTTCCATCTTGCCATCTCTCTCCCTCTTTTGCTTTCTTTCACTCTCATTTCTTTTACACTCTGTTTCTTGCTCTCTCTCTTCTCTCAATGTCTCTACCTCTCTTTCCCTTTCTCTCTCACACTCTCTCTATCCCATCCACTCTCGTTATCTCTCTCTAACTTTCACTCCCTCTCCCTCCCTCTCATTCGTTTTCTCTTCTCAGCTCTCTCTCTCACTCCCTCCACATCTCTCTATGACTCACTCCCTCCATTCCTCCCACAGTTCTTTCTCTATCTCTCTCTTATACCCTATACCATTCTCTCTCCATCCCACTCTTTCTTTCTCTTACCTCATTTTATTTTCTTTCTATGTCTCTTGTTGTTTCTCTCCCATTATCGCTTCTTATCTTTTCAGTTCATGTTCACTCTTACTCCCTCACTCTCCTACTCTCTTTTTATCATTTTATGTTAAATTTATCTATCTCTTACTCTCCCGTCCTCTATTCTGTTGCTCTCATATTTCTCTTGCTCCTTTCAATATTTCTATCCATTTATCTAGCACTCTCTCTTTCTCTCTCTCCCACTTCACATTCTCTCTCATCACACCATCTCTCTGTTCCCTCTTCCCTCACTCTCACTTCTCTCTATCAATCTCTCTCTCCATCTCTCAATTAATTTCTCTCTCTTCAATTCACTCACTCTTGCTCCCCTCTCTCTTTCTCTCTATTCTCATTTTTGCTTACTATTATAACGCTTTCTCTTTACTCTCCTCTCACTCTTTCTCTATCTATCCCCGACTATATCTCGCTCACTTTTTCTCCTATTCTCTCTAGCTTTCTCACACACACTCCCTCGATCTCTCTCTTCTCCCTTCATCCCTCTCCCTCCCAGTCTATTTCTCGATCTCGCTCTAACTCTCTCACACCCATTCTCTTGCTTTCCCTCCCTCTCTCTCTTGCTCACTCTATATTATTCCTCTTCCCCCACTCTCTCTTCTATCTCTATATATTTATCTCTTTCTCTCCCTCTCTCACTTTCTCTCTCTCTTCACTCTCTCTCACATCTTCCTTCTATCTCTCTCCTTCATAATCTCTCCCATTTTGCTCTCTCTCTCTCTTTCTTCTATCTCACTTTCACATTATATCTCTCTTGCTCTTTCATTTGTTGCTCTCTGTTATCGCTCTTTCCTCCGTCTCCTATTATTCCACATAGAATTTCTCACTCTCTCTCAATTCTATGGCCCCCCACTTCTATCTCTCCCCATTTACTCTCTCTCGTTGTTTTTTAATTTCTCTCACACTCCACAGTCTTTCTATCAATCTCCATTTCTCTATCTCTCCCTTTCTCTCTTTCTCCGCTCTCTCACTATCTTTATTTCTCTCTCTCCCTCTCTCCCACCCTCTCCTTCTCTCTCTCTAACTTCCCTCTTTATCTCATTTCTCACTCACATCATACAAACACTCTTTCTCTCTAAAACTCCCACTCTCGCTCTACCTTTCTCTTATCCATCTTGCTCTCTTTCTATTTATTTATCTCATTCTCTTCATTTCCCTCCTATTCTCCCTCTCGCTCCCTCTCTCTTGTTCTATCTTCTCTCACACTCCACCTAATCTTCAGTCACTCACTCGCTCTTCTCTCTCTATATTTTTCTTACACACACACACACATTCTCTCTCTCTTTCATTCCTTCTCTCACTAAAATTTCTCTCTTTTTAATCACTCTCACTCCCACCCTCTCCCACTCTATCACTTACTCTCTTTTCAATTTCTCTTTTCTCACTCTTTCTATTCCTCTAACCCTCTCTCTCATGTGTTCTCTCTCACTACATCTCACTTCCTCTCCCCTCCCTCACTCTTTCTTCTCTCTATTTCTCTGTCACTCACTCTCCCATTTCTTTATTACTCACACTTCCTGCCTCCCTCTCTCTTTATCACTCTATCTCTCTTACTTTCTCACTAAATTTCTTTTTTGTCACACTCTTATCACTCTCTTTCTCAATCTTTCTATATTGCTCTCCTTCCCTTTCTCTTATTCAACGGATCACACTTGCTCTATGTTGCCTCTCTCATTTCTCTACCCTTGTCTACCTCTCATTATTTCTCACTCTCTCACATATCTAACTCTGCTTCTCCCTCCTTCCTCCATCTCTCCCTCTATCTCCTTATCTTTCACTCATTTGTTGTCTTTCTTGTTCTATCTTATTGTATCTTTCCTCATTCTTTTGTCCTTTTATTGGTCTCCTGCTCTCTCTATCTCTTTTCAACTTCACTCTCACTCTCACTCCCTCCCTATTTCTCTATTTTTCCCTCACTCTTTCTCTCTTTATTTTCGTCTCAATCTTTCTCTCCTTTTCTCGTTCCCTCTATTTTTCTTCTTAATTTCATTCTTGATCACCCTCCTTCCACCCACCTCTAATTCTGTCAACCTCAAACCTCTTTACACTTTATCTCTCTCACACTCTCTTTCTCTCAATCTCTTTAACCCCCTTTCTCAGTCTCTCTTCACATGTCCTCCCTCCCTCTCTCTTCCATCTCCCTCTTATTACTCACACATCCTCCCTCCCTCTCTCTTTATTGCTCTCCTTTCCTTTCACCTGTTCAAAAGAGAGAAGGCAAGAGTTTTCTCT
>NW_018247155.1:14260-17099 GCF_001263595.1 Phalaenopsis equestris
AGAGGGTGGGAGTGCAAAAAAGAACAAGAGATAGAGGGAGATATATTAAAAGTGTGAGGGAAGCATAGTGATATGAATCAAGAGAGACTGAGAAACGAGAGTTAGAGAGATAAAAAAGATGGCAGGAGATAAGTATATAGAGTGGGAGGGAGCGTGAAGGAAAGAGAAGGAGAGAGAGTGAGAATGAGCGCAGAAAGAGGCAGAGAGTGGGCGATTGAGAAGAAAGAGCAAGGGTAGAAGAGATTGAGAGAGGTGGAGAGAGAGAGGGAGGAGAGAGAGAATGAGACTCACTTGAATAGAGTGAGACATAACTAGATTGATGTAGACTAAGAGAGAAGGTGAGAGGAAAAGGAGAGTGTGGGAGAAAAGAGAAAAGGAGGGAGAATCTATGAGAAGATTGAGAGAGAGAAATATTGAGAGGCAAAGAAAGGGAGAGAGAGAGAGAGCAAGAGAAAGAGAGAGCAATAAAGAGCGAGAGTGAGAAAGATGGGGAGAGTGGGACTGAGCTAGAGATAGAATGTAAAGAAAACAAAGATTGAGCTAGAAAAGGAGGAAGAAATAGTGACAGAGATGAGAGAGAGAAAAAGGGAGAGAGCAAGAGAGAGTGAGAAAAAAATTGTGAGAGGGAGGTAGAGCTAGAGGGAGAGTGAGAAAGCAAGATAGAAAGAGAGATGAAGAGGAGTGAGAGAAGGAGAGGAATGGTGAGAGAGTTAGAAAAAGAAGGGAGGGAAAGTGAGTAATAGAGAGGCGGAAGAGAGAGAATGTGAGAATAGAGAGAAGAGAGGGAGATTAGGAGTGATACAGAGTGGGAGGACTAGAAGAAAAAGAACAAAAATATTTAAGGGGGAGAGTAAGACAACAAGGAAGAGAGGAGACAAGTGAGACAAAGAGAGCAAAAGGAGTAAGATATAACGATAGGGAAGAGAGGGTGAGAGAATGGTTTAGTGAATGAGAAAAGGAGAGATAGGAAGATGAAGAGTGAGTGAGAATAAAAAAAATATGAACACAATAAAGAGATTGACAGAAAGAGGAAAGATAGCGAGGGAAGAGATAATAAAAGGGAGTGGGAGAGGGAGGGAAAGGAAGAGTGAGGAAGGGAAAGGAAGAGTGAGGGAGAGAAAATGATGAAGTGAGAGATAGTAAGAGAAATAAAGAAGGATATGGTGAGAAAAAGAGCTGAAGAGAGGGAGAACGAAATTGAGAGAAGAGAAAATAGTATAAGAGGGTGAGAGAGAGCATGAGTAATGAAGATCAAAAGAGCAAGGGAGGGATAGATAAAAGAGAGAGGGATAGAGTGAGAGGGAGGGAGAGAAGGATTGAGGGAGTATGGATAGAGATAGAGAGAAAAAAAGAGAGAGAATGAGACATAAGAAAGGAGGTAGGAAGGGAGGGAGAGAGGGGGAGATAGAGAAGGAGAGGGAAGAAGGAGAGGGACGGGGGGAGAGAGAGAGGGTGGGAGGGATGGAAAGAGAGGGTAAGTAGGGATTTATTGGTCCCACTCTTTAAGCTTATGAGAAGCACAATTAAGAAAGAGAGTGAAAAAACAAGAGCGGGAACTACAAAAAGAGGAAGATAGGGGGTGACCAAGAGAGAGAGAGTTAAAGGGAGGTAGAGATTACAATAAAGAGTGAGAGAGAGAACCAGAGAGTGGTAGGAGCAATAAAAAGAGAGGAAAAGAGATAGAAAGATTTAGGAGAGTAAGAGAGAGGTAGATAGTGATAGTGATGAAGAGAGGGAGGGAGGAGGCCTAATAGCGGTAGAGAGATAAAGTGGTAAGTAAAATTGGGGGGAGAGTGTAGTAGAAAGGTGAAGAGATTAAAAAAGAGTTCAAAGGATGTTGAGAAAGAGAAAAATAATAAGAGAGGGAACATGTTAGTAACATCTTTTTTTCTATCTCATACTCTCTTGCCCTCCTTCCCTCCCTCCTTCCCTCCTTCCCTCCATCCCTCTATATCTCGTTCTTTCACCCTCACTTTCCTTCTCTCACCCAATCTCTCTTCCTCTCTCCCTTCTTTCTTCTTTAACTATATCTATCTTCTCTCTTTTATTCTCCCATTCTCTATCAATCTCTTTCTATCCCTCCCGCTCTCTCCCTTCTTTCTCTCTACCTAGCTCAATTACTTTTTATCTCCATGCTCGTTTTTCCTCTTTCTTTCAATCACATGCTCTCCCTTTCTATCACTATCACTCTATCTTTATTGTCTCGCTTTCTTCTGTCCCTAATTCTCTCTCTCACGCCCTCTTACGATCTCTCTCCCTCTCTTTCACTTGCTCCCTCTCTTTATTGCTCACTCCCTCTCTCCCACACTCTTTTTCTTTCCTTCTTTTTGTTGCTCTCTCTCTCTCTCACCCACTATCTCCCAATCTCTCCCTCTCTAATGGACTCTTTCTCTCTCTACTCTAACTCAACCTCACTCTCCCTTTATACCCCCGTTATCTTTATATCACTTTCACCCTTTTGTCTTCCACTCTCTCACTCTCTCTTCTGCTGAGTCGCGTACTCTCTCTTCTTTTTCTCTCCCAATCTCTCTTTCCTTTTCTACTTATTTGCTTTCTCATCTTCTCTCACTTTCACTTTCTCTATATCTCTCTTGATCTCTCTTCTCTCACTCATACTTTTCTTACTCTCTCTCCTCTCTTCCGCTCTCTCTCACCCTCCCGCCCTCCTCCCCTCCTTCCCTCCCTTCCTTTGTCACTATAATTCTCTCACTCTCACACTTTTTTTCTCACTCCCTATTTCTCTCGCTCTATCTCACTCTTCTATACTTCTCTCACTTTTTCTCCCCCTCCCTCCTTATAACTTGACTCATTCTTCCTCTCTTCTCCCTTTCTCTCTATC
>NW_018247155.1:17831-20110 GCF_001263595.1 Phalaenopsis equestris
CCACCTCCCCCAGCTTCCCTACTTCTCTCCTCACTCCTTTCTTCTCACTCGCTCTTACTCTCTCTCTCTTTCTCACACAATCTCTCCTCTCTCTTCACCTTTTTTGCCTTCTTTATCTCCCCTTTCTTCTCTCCAGCTCCTCTCTCTCTCCTCTCTCTGAGTTTATCCTTTTTTCCCTCCCTTAATACATCTCTCCCTCTTCTATCTCCTCCCTTTGTCTCTTCTCTCTTTTTTCTCCCTCTCACTCTCCTTCCTACTCTCTTACACTCTCGCTCCCAAACTCACTCTTTCTTACTCCCTCCCTCTCCCATCTACTCTCTCTTCCCCCTTCTCCCTCTTCCTCTCCCATCCACTCTCTCTTCCACCCTCTACCACTTCTACCCTCTTTTCTCTCTCTTCTTCTCTCCCTCACTTCCTTTCTCTCTTCCTTCCTTTATCTCTCCATCTCTTCTCTCTCTCACTCAATCTTGTTCTAATTTTATTCTTCTTTCACCCCTCTCTTTCTCTCTCCCCTTTGTTACTTTATCTTTTACTTTTCTTCTCTCTCTCCCACCATCACACACTCTCGTTTGTCCCCATCTTCTCTCATTTCTCTAGCTCTCCCATCAATCTTTTCCTCTCTATTCCTTTGTCTCTCTCTCATTTATATGTCGCTCTCTCTCTCTTCTTCTATCTCCTCTTCTTCTATCTCAGCATCTCTCTGCTCTCCCCATTTCCCCCTTTCTTTCTCTTCTCTTGCTCTCTCTTTATCCATTATCTCTCTTTCTCTTTCTCTCTGTCTTTCTCTGTTTCCCTCACTCGTGCCTTTTATCTCTCCTTCACTCCCTCCATCTCTCTCCTTCCATCTTGTCCTCTTTAACTCTCCTTCTCTTTCTCGCTCTCTCTCATTACTCCTCTCTCCTTTCATCTCTCTCGCTCTTTCTTTTTTTATTCTCTCATTCGATCTATCCTTTTTCTCACTCTGTTTTTTGCTCTCCCTCTTTCTTGCACACGACCTCTCTCCTTCTTTCCCTTTATCTCATTCTCTCTCTGTCCCTCCCGCTCTCTCACTTTTTGTATTTGTCCTCTTGCCTTCTCCCCTTTGTTCCTTATATCTCTCTGCTTCTCCCTTCTTTCTTGCTTGCTCTCTCTCCCCTTCACTCTCTCCCTCTTTCTTTTGCTCTCACTCACATTCTTATTCCGCCCTCTTCCCTCTCCCCCTCACTTTCTCTTCATCTCTATCTCTCCCTCGCTCTCTCCTGCTCTCTCTATAATATCACTCTTGCTCTCACACTCTCTCTCTTCTCAATCACTAAATCTCCTCCACCTCTCTCTCTTGATCTCTCTCTTCTCTGTACTCTCTCTCATCCTCTCTGCTACCTTCCTTTTCTCTTTCACCATCTCTGCAAGCCTCATTCACTCTATCTCTTTCTTTCTCTTTCTCTCCTCTCTCCCTCTATCACTTTCTCTATCTATCTCACCCTCCCTGTCCCATTCTCTAAATTTCTCTCCCATCCATCCCTCTCTCCTCAATTTCCTTCTCTCTCTTATCTCTTTGTCACTCTCTCTATCATCCTCATTCAACTATGACAATTCTCTATCTCTCCTATCTCTTGATCTTTCACTTTCTCTCACTTTATCCCTAGTTTATCACCCTCATTCAACTATGACAATTCTCTATCTCTCCTATCTCTTGATCTTTCACTTTCTCTCACTTTATCCCTAGTTGGCTCACCATCTTCTCTCCCTTTTATATTTCACTCTCCCTCCTCTCTCTATCTCTCACTCCCTCCCTTCCTCTCTTTCTCTCTCCCTTCTCTTGCTTATTCTTCTCCCACATTTTTATGCTTACACTCTCTTTTCGTCTCTCTTCTTTGTCCTTCTTTTCCTCACTAAAAAAGTCTCACTCTCTTTCTCGATCTCTCACTCTCACTCTCCAAAATCCCCCTCTCCCTCTCAATTTTACACTCTCTGCCTCTCTCATCTACTTCAATTCCCTACCTCTACATCGCTCTCCCTCTCTCCGCTTCTTTCCTTTATTTATATCTCTCCCCCTTTTTCTCGCTTTTTCCTCCCTTTTCTCGCCCTCCCTCTCTCTCTCCAACTCTCTAAGTCTCACTCCTGTCTTTTTCTTCTCTCTCTTTCCCCTTGCCCTTCTTCTCTTACTCTCCCTCCCCCTCTGCCTACCTCTCTATATCATTTTATGTTTCTCTTCCCTCTCTCTCTTTCAGTCCCTCGACATTTCTTTCACTCTTGCTCCTCTCTCTCTCTCTCTCTCATCTGCATCTTGCTATTTCTTT
>NW_018247155.1:20128-29222 GCF_001263595.1 Phalaenopsis equestris
TCAATCATGCCTTCCATCACAATCTCACTCTCTCTCATTTGCTCTTCTTTTTTTCTCTAATTAACTCTTCCACTCTCTCTATTTGAGTCTCTCTCACCGTCTCTTTTACCTCCCTCTCTTTTGTTTTGCACTCTCTATCTCTCTCTATTCCTTTCTCCCTCTTTCTTATTCAACCTATCTCTTTCTATATATCCCTCATGCTCTCTCTTCCTCTCTTTCTCTAGCTCATTCTAATTCTCTCTCTCTATCTTTCTCCCTCCATCTGGCTTTATTATATTACTCTCCCTCTCTCATATTATCGCTCCCTCTCTCCATATCTTGCTCTCTCACCCTCTCTCTCTCTCCCTCTCTTTTATTATCTCTCTTGCTCGTTTTTCTCATTCTTTGTTACTTGCTCTCTATCAATTTAACTTCTTGCTCTATCTCTCTCTCCCCACTCCCACCCACTCCCTCTATCTCTATCTCTCATCCCTACCCCACTCTAACTCCATACACACCTCCAAAGCCTCTCAAGAATTATCTTTAATCATTCTTCTCTTTCTTACCCTCCAACCCTTTCTTTAACTCTCACTTTTTTGCTTCCTATTTTTACCCATTTGTCTGTTTCTGCCCCTCTTCCTCACTTTAACTCTCTCTCCCTCTCCCTCTCTAGTTCATTGTAACTCTCCCTCCTCTATATCCCACATTCTCTCAATCTTTCTTTCTTAGTTACTTTATCTCTCTTTTTCTCTCTGAAACCTCTCTTTCTTGCTCTATCCCTCTCCCTATCTCCCTACATCTCCCTTTCTCTTTTCCTATTATCTCTTCTTTCCTCTCTCACTCTCTCCATTATTTTCATCTCCCTCTCATTATCTCTAATTCTCTCTCTCTCTCTCTACCTGTCTCTCACTCTCTCTTTCTCTATTTACATCTCTTGATAACAAGCATTATCTTTTCCCCCTGCACTATCTCTCACTCATTCTATATCTTTCTCACTTCCTCGCTTCTTTGTTTACATCTCTTGGTTGCAAACATTATCCTTTCCCCCCTGCACTCTCTTTCACTCATTCTATATCTATCGCACCTCTTCGCTCTCTCTCTCTCACACACACACACTTTTTTTGCCACTCACCTACTCTCCCTCCCTTTTGTTGGACACCTCTCCCATATTCACTTTACAAATTTTTTAAATTTTTTATCGAGCCCATTTTTCTATTCTTCTCTTGCTCATCCTTACATTTTATCTACCTCTCACTCTCTCACTCTCCTCACTCTCTCTCACTCTCTTCTGACTCTTTCCATCTACTCCCTATTCTCTCACTCCCTCATTTGTTGCCTCCCTTCCTCTCTCTCGTAGGATTTCTACTTTGTAGTCCTCTCTCTATCTCTTTTCCTCACCAAAAATTTTTCTCTTACTTGCTTCTATATTTTTCATATGCCTCTCTCCCCTTCCCTCCCACTGTCTCCACTCCCATTCCACCCTCTATCTCTCTCGATCTCTCTCTCTCCCCTTCTCCCTCTCTCTTTCACGCTCCCTCAACCTTGTTCTCACCTTCTCTCCACTATTTCTATAACTTTCTCTACTTTTTTTCCCTCTCTCTCATTCTCTCTTTCAATATCTCTCTATCTCTCTCCCTCCTCATCCTATTTTGTTCAGTTTCTCTTGTTATTTATTCCTCTTTGTTCCAATCTCACTAATTTTCTCCATCCCTATTCTCTCTCTTCTCCATCTCTATTCTCTCACTTGTCCCTTTTCATGCCCTCTCTCTCTCACTCGACCACTCCCTTCCTCCCTCACTATTGCTCGCTTCCTGCCTCACTCCCTCCTTCATCTCTGTTTCTCTCTATATCCTTTTTTAATTCTCTTAATATCTCTCCCATCATCATTTTCTCCCCTCACACTTCCTTCTCCTCCCTCTTTCACTCTCTCTTACTCTCTCTTCTCTCTATCAATCTCTTTATTTTGCTCATACCTTTCTTATTTTCACTCTCTCTCTCTCTCGGTCTTCTCATTCACTATATCATTCTCTGACCCTCTCTTCCCTATCGTTATCTCTTGCTCCTCTCGCTCTCTTGCCCTCGTTCCCTCGCTCGCTGCTCCCTCTCTTCCTTGCTCTCTTTCTCTCTCCCTTAATTGTTATGTTTTTTATACCACTCCTCCCACTCTCTATCACTCTTGATCTCCATCTCTTCTCTCTATTCTCACTCTCTCCCCCTCTCCCCCTCAAGATTACTCACTCTCCCTCCCTTCTCTTTCTACCTCTCTCACCATTCCTCTCCTTCTCTCCCTCCTTCACTTCATCTCTCCTTCTCTCTTACTTCTCACTCTCTCACTAGCTCTACCCCCCCTCACTCCCTCTCTCTTCTCTCTCACTATTTCTTTCTCACTCTCTCTAGCTCTCTCCCTCTTTCTTTGTCTCATCTCTCTCACAATTTCTTCCTCCTTTTCTAGCTCAATCTTCATTTTCACTTCTTTCCATCTCTAGCTCTATCCCACTCTCCCTATCTTTCCACTCTCACTCCTTATTACTCCTTCTTTCTCTTGCTCTATCTCACTCTCTCCCTTTTGTTGCCTCTCCACATTTCTCTCTTTCAATCTTCTCATAGATTCTCCTTCCTTTTCTCTTTCTCCCACACTAGACTTGTCCTCTCACCCCCTCTCTCAGTCTACATCAATCTCTATTTGCTCACTCTTTCTTTTTGTCAATAATCTCTACCTAACTCTCCATTTACTCACTATTTCTCTCTCTTTCTCTCTCTTCTCTCTCTCCATTCTCTATCTCTCTCCATCACACCCTCACTCTCTCTCTCATTATTCTTTATCTCAACCCCTCTCCATCCCACACACTCTCTCAATATTCTCTATCTTGAGTAAGAGAGAGGGGCGGGAAAGATAGAATAAGAGATAAATACAAAAGAGAGAGTGAGGGAAGAGAGTGAGAGAGAGTGTGTGAGAAAGATTGTGAGAGAGAGAGGGAGGGAGTAAAATAGGGAGGGAAAAAATGAGAGAAAGAAGTGTAAGAGAAAGTGAGAAATAGTGAGAGAGATAAGAAGAGGAAGAAAAGAGATCAATGTAATAATAGAGTGAAAGGTGAGAAAGAGAGAGTGAGTGATAAAGCAAGAGAAAGAATAGGCAAAGAAAGAGAGGGAAGTAAGAGTGATAGAAAAGAGAGCAAGAGAACAATAAATAGAGAGAGATAGAGGGGGACAAGAAAGATAGGAGAGAGGGAGAAATAATAAGAGAGAGAATGAGAGAAATACAGAGAAAATAGAGAATGAGAGAAATACAGAGAGAGGAGAGACTAAGGGAAGAAAGAGCAAGAGTGAGTGAGTGAGAGAGGAGGCATTGAGTGAGAGAGGGAGGGAGAGGGAGGGAGCAGAAGAAATAGTGAGAGTATCGAGAGGGTTAAGGAGAGAAAGGGAGGGTATCTCACTCTTTTATCTGTCTCTCACTCTTTCTGTCCCTCTCCTTCTCTCCCACTATCTCGATTCCTTCTTCCTCTCTTCTCCCTTTCTCTCTATCTTACTCTCTCCCCCTATCTCTCGCATGCCTTTCGTCTCTCTCTTCCTCCCTAACTAAATGTCTCATCTTTCTTTCTCTCTTTATCTCTCTTTATCTCTCTCCACCTCTCCCACCCTCCCTCTTCTCTTACACTTTTTTTATCTTCTCATTTTTGTTCTCTCTTTCCTTCTCTCACTCACTCTCTTTCATTTTCTACATCACTGCTCTCTAACATTTTCCTTTACTTTCTCTCTCTATGTCTTACTTTCTCTTGATCTTTCTCATCTCTCTCTCCTTTTTTCTCCCTCCTTTTCTAATCTCTCATGCTTGCTCTTTCTCATTAGTCTATCTCTCTCATTCCAACTCTCTCCCTCTCTATTATTCTCTTTGTCATATTCTCTCTCTCATGTTCTATGCCTCTCCCTCCCTTCATCTCTCTCTATTTCATTCAGACTCATGCATGCTCTCTCTCTATTCTAATGCTTCCTCTTTTCTCTCTCTTTCTCTCTCTCTTTCCCACTCTCTCTATCTAACTCTTGCCCACCTCCCCCCTTATTCCCTACTTCTCTCCTCCATCCTTTCTTCTCTCTCTCTCTCTCTCACTTACTCTTTCCAACAATCTCTCTTCTCTCTCTTTACCTCTCTCGTCTTCTTAATCTCCCCTCCACTCCATCTAGCTTCTCTCTCTCTCTCCTTTCTCTGTGTTTGTCCCTCCTCCCTCCCTTAATACCACTCTCTCTTTCTTCTAACTCTTCCCTTTTGTCTCTTCTCTCTTTATTCTCTCTCTCACTCTCCTTCACCCTCTCTTACCACTCACTCTCTCTTCCCCCCACTCCCTATCCCTCTCCCTCTCCCACCCACTCTCTCTTTTGCCCTCTCCCTCTCCCATCCCCTTTCTCTTCCTCCCTCTAGCACTTCTGCCCACTTTATTATCTCTCCCTCTTCTTCCCTCCCTTCCTTTCTTTGTTCCTCCCTTTCTCTCTATCACTCAATATCTTTTCCCTTCTATCCCTCTTTCACCCCTCAATTCTTGTCTCCCTTTTGTCACTTTATCTTTAACTTTTTTTCTCTCTCCCACTTTCGCACACTCTCATTTGTTGCCATCTTCACTCATTTCTCTAGCAGTCCCATCAATCTCTATCTCTCTTACCCTTTCTTGCTCTCGATCCTTTTGTCTATCTCTCATCTATATGTCTCTCTCTTCTTCTCTCTCAACATCTCTTAGCCTCCCCATTTCTCCCTTTCTCTCTTTTCTTATTTTCTTTCTCTCTCCTTCTCTCTCCTATTCCCTCAATCATGCCTTCCATCTTGTCCTCTTTAACTCTCCTTCTCTTTCTCGCTTTCTCTCTTCCCCTCTCTCTCATCACCTCTCTCCCTCTCTTTATATATTCTCTCATTTAATCCATCCTTTCTCTCACTCTGTTTTGAGCTCTCCGCCTTTCTAACACACACACTCTCTCTTTCTTTCCCTTTATCCGGTTCTCTCTATGTCCCTCCTTCTCTCTCTCTCCCCCCTCTTTTTGTATCTCTCCTCTTGCCTTCCTCCCCCTTATCCCTAATATCTCTCTCCTCCCTCCTTCTTTCTTGCTTGCTCCATCTCACCCTTGCTCTCTCCCGCTTTCTTTTGCTTGCACTCACAATCTTAATCTCTCCTCTTCCCTCTCCCCCTCACTTACTCTTCATTCTATCTCTCCCTCACTCTCTCGTGCCCTCCCTATAATATCACTCTTATTCTAACACACAATCCCTCTTCTCACTCTCTAAATCTCCTCACCCTCTCTCTCTTGATCTCTCTTTCTCTCTCTACTCTCTTTCATTCTCCCTTCCACCTTTCCTTTCTCTTTTAACCTCTCTGATATCTTTCTTTATTTCTCTTTATCTCCTCTCTCTCTCACACATTCTTCATTTATCTCACCTTCCCTCTCCATTCTCTCACTTTCTCTTTCATCCCTCCCTCTCTCCTCAATTTTATTCTCCCTCTTCACCTTGGTCACTCTCTCCCTATCACGCTCATTCACTCTCTGTCACTTCTCTATCTCTCCTTTCTCTAGCTCTTTTACTTTCTTTCTCTCTATCCTTAATCGGCTCACCATCTTCTCTCCATTTTATTTTTTGTTCTCCCTACTTCTCTCTATCTCTCTCTCTTCCTCCCTTTCTCTTTTTCCCTCTCCCTTCTCTTGCTTACTCTTCTCTCACCTTTTATGCTTACACTCTCTCTTCATCTCTCTTCTTCACTCCTTCTTTTCCTCTCTCAAAAATACTCACTCTCTTTCTCGATCATTCACTCCCACTCTTCATAACCCCTTCTCCATCTCAATTTTTCACTCTCCGCCTCTCCCCCATCCTTTCTTTTCCTTATTTATATCTCTCTCCCTCTTTCTCATCCTCCCTCTCTCCTCCAGCTCTCTAAGTCTCATTCTTCTCCTTTTCCTCTCTCTCTTTTCCCTTGCTCTTCTTCTCTCACTCTCCCTCCTTCTCTGTCTTTCTCTTTCTATCTTCTTATGTTTCTCTTCCCTCTGTCTCCTTCACTCCCTCCTTATTTCACTCACTCTTGCTCCTCTCTCTCTCTCTCTAATCTACATCAAGCTATCTTTTTCTCTTTATCCCTCCCACTCCTACTCCACTCTTTCTCAATTGATCTCTTAATCTCTCTCACTCTATTACTCCACAACTCTATATATCTCTCCGTCTCCCTCTCTTTCTCTCCCCTCCCTCTACCTCTCACTCCCTCTCCCTCTCTGTCCCCCTCTCTCTATCCCTCTATCTCTCTCCATTCCTTTCTACAACTTTCTTATTCTCTCCATCTCTTTCTATATATCTCTCATGCTCTCTCCCTCTCTTTCTCTATCTCGTTCTAATTCTCGCTCTCTTTATCTTTCTCCCTCTATCTAGCTCTATTACTCTCCCTCTCACTTTATCACTCTCTCTGTCTATCTTGGTCTATTACCTCTCTCTCCCTCTCTTTTATTAACACTCTTACTTCTCTCATTCTCTGTCACTCGCACTATCTCAATTTCACTTCTTGCTCTATCTCTCTCTTATCCCACTCCCACTCACTCCCCCACTCTAACTCCATACACACCTCCAAAATGTCCCAACAACTCTCTCCCATTCTTCGATTCCTATCTTTATTCATTCTTCTCTTTCTTACCATCTCACCCTCTCTTAACTCTCTCTTTTTTGCTTCCTATCTTCACTCATTTGTCTCTATCTTCCTGTCTCATCCTCTCTTTAACTCTCTCCCCCTCTCCCTCTTTTGTTTACTCTGACTCTCCCTCCCTTATCTTCTTTATTTTGTCAATCATTCTTTCTTACTTTCTCTATCCTCTCTCTTCTCTCTCTATTCTCTCTCTATTTCTTGCTCTATCACTATATCTCTCTCTTTCTTACTCTATCACTCTCTCTCTCTCTCTCCCAACACCACCCTTTATCTTTTCCTACTATCTCTTCTTTCTTCTTTCTCTCACTCTCTCTCATTCTCTCTCTCATTATCGTCATCTCTCTCTCGCAGTCTCTCTTGGTTGCTTGCATTAGTGTTTCTCTCTGCACACTCTCTCACTCATTCTATAACTATCTCACTTCCTCAGTCTCTCTCTCTCACACACACACACAGACTTGCTTTTCCACTCACCTACTCTCCATCCCTTTATTTAGATACCTCTCCTATAATCCCCTTCCATTATTTTTAATTTTTACCGAGCCCTTTTTTCTTTTCTTCTCTTGCTCACCCTTACATTCTATCTCCCTCTCACTCTCTTCCAACTCTCTCCATCTTCTCTCTATTCTATCACACCCTCATTTGTTCCCTCCCTTCCTCCCCTCTTAAGTTCTCTACTTTGCGGTCCTCTCACCGTCTCTCTTCCTCACCCTATGTTTTACCTGCCTCTATATTGTTCATATTTCTTCCAATATCTTTGTCAATGTTTCTTTCTATTTCCCTGCCTCTCCCTCTCTCTTACTCTCTCTCTTGGTCTCTCTCTTCTCCCCATCACTCATGGGTATCTCTCTATCTTTCTTTTGTAGTCACCCTCTCTTTCACTCACACCCCTCTTTCTCTATATCTTTTCATTCTTTGAATCTATTTGTTTGCTCCCCTTTACTCGCTCTCACCGTCTCTCTCTCCCCTATCCTCTCTAACACTCTCTTTCTCTCTCTATCTCTCTCTTATTATCCCTCTCACTCTATATTCTTTTTCTCTCTTTATCTCTCTCTATATCTCTCCCCCATTCTAACCCTCAAAAACTCCCACCCCAGGTCCCTCTTTCTCTCCCTCTTGATCTCGCTTCTTCTATTTATTTCCCTCCTTTTTCTCACATTTCTTCTCTCAAACCTTTATTTGTCTCTCCACTCTTTGACTCTACCTCTTCCACTCTCTCTTCTCTCTCCTCTAATTTTCCTCTTTATCTCCCTTTCTTTCTCATTCTCTCTTTCCCTCCATTTTTCTCTCTCTTCCTTCTCACTCTCCCTCCATTTTTCTCTGTCTCACTCTCCCTCTCTCTCTCTCGCAGTCTCATCTCCTTATCTCTCCCTACCTCCCTCCCCCACTTGGCCTATTCATCACCCACAACCTTTCACTCTCAGCCTCTTATCACCCTTTTCCTAGCTCTCTCACACCTTATTGCTATATCTCTCCCTTTCTTCTAAACTCTCTCCCTATCTCTTATCCTTTCTCTCTTTCTCATTTACTTTTACTCCATTTCTTGCTCTCTCTCTCTCACTCACTTACTCTTCCTCACTCTCTCTCACTTTCTGTCATCTCCCACACCCCTCTCTCTCGCACTCTCTACCAATCTCTCTACGTTTTAAGCCACTCTTCACCTCTTTCTCCCTCACTCACACACCACACTCTCTCTCCATCTCCTTATTTCTCTCTCTCCCTCTCACATACACACACTCTCTCTCCCTCCCTCAATCTCTCTTAGTCACTCTCTCTCTCCCCAACTCTCTTTATCCCTCTTTGATGCACCCTGTCTTTTCTCTCTCTCCATACTTATCTTATTATCTCTATCCCTCACTCTATCCTCATCTCCCCTCTCCCTTTTTCTCCTTACTATAGCTCTCTCCCTTTATCTCTCCACCTCCTTCTTTGTGTCTCTCTCACTTGCTTGACCACTCTATCTTTCTAACTTTCTCTCCTTCTCTTTTATACTCTTTTATAATCTCCCTCTTAAATCTCCCTCTTAATCTTCTCTCTATCAATCATCTCTCTCTCTCCACTCTCTTCTCTTCCCTCCCTCCCTCACTTTCTCTCTTTGTGTCTCGCTCTCCTTCCCTACCCACTATTTACCTCTCTCGCTTGCGCTTTCTCTCCCTCTTATTCTCTCCCTCTTATTATCCCTCTTTTCCACTCCCTATCTCTCTTTCATTCCAACCCTTAAAAAACTCCCTACCTACGTCCCTCTTTCTCCCCCTCCTTATGATTTTTCCTCTTTTTATTTCCCTCTCCCTCCTTTCCCTTCTCTCTTTATCTTCTTCAAACCATTCTCTCTCTCGCTTCCACTTTTTTGTCTTTATCTCTCCTCCTCTCTCTCAATCTCTCTCACTCTCTCTATTCTCTAACACTCTCTCTCCTTCTCACCCTCTCATTATCTTTCCCTCTCTCTTTCCCTCACT
>NW_018247155.1:29253-51433 GCF_001263595.1 Phalaenopsis equestris
TCTTTCCCTCCCTCTATCTCTCTCCCACTCTTCCTCTGTCCCTCTCTTTTTCTCATATATCTATCTTCTCTAACACCCCTCCCTCCGTCACTCCTACACTCTCTCTATCTCACTCACCCTCCCTCCTTCACATCCTTTATCTCTTTATCTCACTCTCCCTCCCTTCCTCTCTTCTTATCTCTCTCTTGCTGCATCTCTCTCTTATCATCTCTCTCACTCTCTATGACTCTCTCACTCTCTGTCACTCACTTTTTACTCCATCTCTCAATTTCATGCCTTCTCTCCCACTCTCTGTCTCTTTCTCTATCTCTCCCTGATTCCAACCCTCAAACGCTCCCTCCCTACATCCCTTTTTCTCCCCCTTCGACTCTCCTTTCCTCTCTCTATTTCTCTCTCCCTCCCTTCTCTACTCTCCCTATGATCTCTCATACATTTTCTCTCTTTTCCTCTCAACCTCTTTCATTCTTTCTTCTCTCTCTTTTTTAACTCTATCTCTTTCTCTCTTTTTTCTTACTCTTTCTAGCTCTATTTCCATCTATCTTTCTCCTTCACTTGTCTCTCTATCTCTCCTTCTCTAATTCCATTGCTCGCTCTCACTCAGTTGCTCTCCCTCAGTTTCTCTTGCTCTCTCTCATCTCTCCCACACCCCTCTCTTGCAATCTGTACCTATCTCTCTCCCTTTCTATCTCTCTCTCATTCTTATGTAAATTTTTCCCACTCTCCCTACTTCTCTGCATACCTCTCTATGTCTCTCTCTCTCACACGCTCTCTCCCTCCCTCCCACCCTAGCTCACTCTCTCTCTTTCCCACTCTCTTTCGTTATGTCTGACCCTACCTCTTTTTTATCTATCTGTACCTTTCTCTTTTCCCATCTCTGCCTTGCCTCTCTACATATCTCTCTCTTTTTCCCTCCTATTATCTCTCCCCCACTCTTTACCTCTCTCATCTCACTCTCACTCTAACTCGCTTCACTCTCCCTCTCTCCTTCAATTCCTTTATCTCTTTATCTCACTCTCCCTCCCTCCCTCCCACAATCCCACTCTCTCTATCCCACTCTACCTCCCTCCTTCAATTTCTTTATCTCTTTATTTCACTCTCTCACCCTCTCTTTTACCTCTCTCTTGCCTATCCCTATCTTATCATCTCTCTCACTCTATCTTCTTTCTCTCGCACTCTGTCATTCGCTTTGTCTCTCGCTCCCTATTTCTCTCTTTCTCGCCCTCTCTCCCACTCTCTATCTATTTCTCAATCTACACCTCATTACAACCCTAAAAGGCTCCCTCACTACGTCACTTTTTCTCATCTTCTCTATCTGCTTTCCTCTTTCTCTATTTCCCTCGCCCTTCTCTAATCTCTCTACCTTCTCTCATACATTTTCTCTTATATTTCTCTCTCTACCTCTCATATTCTCTCTCAATTTCTCTTTGTTCTCTAAATCTCTCCCCCTTCTCTCCCTTTCTTTTTCTTTTCCTCTCACTTTCCCTCCATCTATCTCTCTCTCAGTCTTCCTCTATCTCTCTCTCTTTCTCTCGTCTCTCTATCTTCTCTACCCTAATCCCTGCCTCACTCCCACACTCTCTCTGTATCGCTTTCCCTCCATCTTTCACATCCTTTATCTCATTATCTCACTCTCCTTTGATCCCTCTCTTTTCACCACTCACTCTCTATGACTCTCTCACTCTGTCACTCACTTTTCTCTCTCTCTCTCTCTTTCTCTCTCTTTTATGCCCTCTCTCCTACTTTTTGTCCCTTTCTCTATCTCTCCCTCATTCCAATTGTCAAACACTCCTTCCCTACTACCCTTTTCTTCCCCTCTTTATCTCCTTTCCTCTCTCTATTTCCCTCTCCCTCCCATCTCTACTCTACCTATGATCTCTCATACAATTTCTCTCTCTTTCCCCCTTGACCTTTTTAAATCTTTCTTCTCTCTCTTTTTTTACTCATTCTCTCCACTCTCTCCTTCTCTCCTTTTTCTTTCCCTTTTTCACTCTATTTCTATCTTTCATTCTCTTTCTCTTGTCTCTATATTTCTCTTTCTCTAATTCCATTTCTTGCAATCTCTCACTTGCACTCCCTCAGTTGCTCTCTCTCATCTCTTCCACACCCCTCTCTTGCAATCTCTAACTATCTCTCTCCCTCTCTCCGTCTTACCTCAGTCTTTCCCTCTCTCCCACTCACACTATCTCTACCTCACTTCATCCCTCCCTATATCTCTCACTCCCTCTCTCATACTCTCTCCTACCCTCCCTCCCTCCCCAACTCACTCTCTCTCTCCCTCACTCTCCTTCATTCTGTCAGACCCTTCCTCACTTTTCTTTTTCAACCACTTATCATACTCTCTCTATCCCTTTCTCTTTTACCATCTCTGCCTTACCTCTCTACATATCTCTCTCCTTCTCTTTACCTCCCTATCTCAGTCTCTCTAACTTGCTTGTTCATTCTATAGAAGGGAGAGAGATAGGTAGAGATTGCAAGAGATGGGTTTGAGAGATGAGAGACAGAGAGAGCAAGAGCAACTGAGGGAGAGGAACAGAGAGAGAGTGAGCAATGGAATTAGAGAAGGAGAGATAGAGGGACAAGTGAAGGAGGTAGAATCATGGAAATAGAGCTAGAAAGAGTAAGAAAAAAGAGGGAGAGAGAGAGGGAGTTAAAAGAGAGAGAGAAGAAAGAATGAAAGAGGTTGAGAGGAAAAGAGAGAGAGAAACTTCAAATGAGTATTTATTAGTGAAACCATCATGTTTAACTCGTCGGTCAAATTATCAGGGGCGGCCTAATAACAAATGGCCTGCTTGCAATGGTACTACATCACACAAGACTTCATCTTCATATTTTCTAATGCAAAATGAGACCAAAACCTACTTGTTCACCTTTACCTCACCACTATCATTAAACCATTGCAAATTGTAAGGTCGGGAATGGTTAATGGTTGGCAGCCCTAATTCTTCAACCAAAATAGTGCTAGCAGCATTAGTACAGCTTCCTCCATCAATGATCATACTACATACCTTGTTTTGTACATGACGCCTAGTGTGAAAAATATTTTCTCTTTGAATTCCCCCATCAACCTTGGTCTACACACTTAAAGCCCTTCTTGTCACTAACAATTCTCCTGTGACCACATAT
Organism: Phalaenopsis equestris; assembly: GCF_001263595.1. Lineage (NCBI taxonomy): Eukaryota > Viridiplantae > Streptophyta > Magnoliopsida > Asparagales > Orchidaceae > Phalaenopsis > Phalaenopsis equestris. The sequence continues at coordinate 32,377 of NW_018247155.1, forward strand.
TCTTCAAATTCAATGTCCTCTATTGGTCGTATAGAGTCAATTTCTAATTCTTCATCAGTCTCAATCTCTCCATTGTCCCTTATCACCATGGTTCTTTTGTTAGGACATTGGTTGTCTATATGATCTCTGCCTTGACATTTAAAACATTTAAGTCTCGATTTCTAGATTTAGAAGGGTCAATTTTCCCTTGAGTTCCTTGGCTATTTGTCTCTTGTCTTGGCTTGAGTTTGGACTTTGCAATTGGTTTTTCCCCTTTTTTTCTAAAAACCCACACTAGTTGAAAAACGTGGGCCACCCCTCCACTTGAGTTGTTGCTCTACCTTAATGGCCACATGTAACATGTCCTCCAACTCCACATAATGTTGCATTTCCACTCTATCTCCACTCTATCTTTTGGATTTCTGAGTTTAAATCATTTAGGAATCTAGCCATAGTAGCTTCTCGGTCCTCTTCTACATTAGCCCGAATCATAGCAATCTCCATCTCTCCATCTCAATCTTCCACACTTCGATTACCTTGCCTAAGCCTTTGTAACTTCTGATACAATTCTCGATAGTAATGGCTTGGCACAAATCTCTTCCTCATAACAACTTTAATTTCTTCTCATGTTTCTATGGGACGTTCTCGATTTCTCCTCCAGCTCAACATTAATTGATCCCACCAAACAATAACATAATCACTAGATTCAATGGCGGCAGTTTCACCTTCTTTATTTCGGAATACTTGTGGCAGTCGAACACTAATTCCATCTTCTTATCCCATTCAAGATAGGCTTCAGGATTGTTTTTGCCTTGAAAAGAAGGAATGTGCATCTTAATACCTGTCAAGCTGTTATCGTCTCTATTCCTAATGTTTTTAGCTTGTCAACCATAACGCCTCCTCTCAACAGATAAATCCCTATCGTTCTCTTCATCAAATCCAGCCTCATAATATCCTTCATCCTCCTCTCTCACTCCTCTTGGTGGAACTCTCTCCCTTTGAGAAACATTTCGTGGCTGTCATTATTAGATTACTCCCTCTACTCGTTCCAATCTTTCATGAATTTGCTCTAACGCGACCCTCATCATTCTTCTCATTTCTCCCACCAATGCTTGAAATCGGAGATTAGGAACGGCAAATTGTCTGTCCTCTTCTTCAAAATTCGTTTGGAAAAAGATTGGGGACTTATAATGAAAGTAGCTAAGCAAGAATTCAAAATTAACAACACAAATCATATTCTAAATTACTACAAATAAGAAAAATCCGAAATGCTAAGCAAAACATTGGGATGATGATAATGAAATACAATTTTTGATATCTTGAATCAAAACAAAAGCACTACTAAACTGATTGGGACAATCATATCAAGAACAAGAAATGATATCAAGAACAATAAGAATATCAACAAAGAAATAAAAATAACATGAAATTAAAAAAATAAAATCACATCAAGATGATTTGTATTTCAAGAAACGAAAATAACAATAAATGAAAAAGAAAAAAGTTCACATCAAGAACAACAAGAATATCAACAAAGAAATAAAAATAACATGATCACATCAAGATGATTTGTATTTTAAAATCGAAAATAAAAAGAAAAGAAAATTAAAAAAAAAAGTTCGCATCAAGAACAACATTGATCATAAAGAATATTAAGAACTAGATGATTTGAACAAAAACAAGAACACGGATATGGACAATAAAAAAGAACAATTGCTTTGGACAATCAATTGAACAACTAATATAATAATAACAAGGACAATCACATGAGCAACAAAGATTTGAATATTAATAAGAACACGAATATGAATAATTATGACAACAACTAATTGAACAAGTAATTACGAAATAAAATAACAAATTGGATTTCTTAGTAAAATTCAGACATAGATGAAAAATTGGACATAAGAAAAAAAAGAAAATAACTAATCTCATCAGTTACCCAAAAAAAAAAAAGAAACATCCAACAAAAACAAAAAAACCCAAGAAAATTATGTGTTCAAGATCCGTGAGGCTTTGATACCAAACTGATGTGCATATATGCAAGACAGGATCATGGAAATTGATGTTTTTATTAGAAAATCGGATGTGCATGCCAAAACCAAAAAGAATTGATGGAAATTCTTATGTGATGTAAGAAACCAAATGATGTAAATAGTCCCATGGCTAGAACAAACCGAATTATAGGTAGAACCTGCGGTAAAATGAATGGATGGAGGTAAACCTTGACCCAATGCCAACGCAAAAAAAGAATGTTGGTATAAGATTGCAACCCTATGCTTGACGTGAGGAAAGAAACTTGGTACAATGGAAGACGCCACAAATGGGGTGGAAATCCGCTTGATAAGTCGGGAAAGACTCCTTAGGCGATGGCCTAGAGTTCCGTTGGAATCCTAAGGAAACCGTGGGAGAAAACCCAAATGCAAGTTTTTTTTTTGGCAAGAATCAGAAGTCCCCTTCTCATTTAACATAAGGCCTATATATAGGCTAAAGCTTACAAGAAAACAAAAGAGAAGATAAAATATCTTCTAAAACAAATGGAAACTACATCAAGTTGGCATGCACGCTATTATTAAACCACAAGAAAAATACAAAATATCCAGCCATAATAATTTGACCCCTTTATCCGTGGGCTTGAAATAAGTTGATAAATCTTTGTGGCTTTTTCTCCTTAGATCCCCATGAATTGGCTTGAGTCCAAGCCTCCTGGACTAACCCATTAAGAGCTTCTTTCACCCTCTTTGTACGGCATCTAGTAATTGGCTCACACGGAACTTGAATTAAATCTTCTCTTGAAGCCGTGTCATTGCTATCCATGCTATCATTTGCATCACTCTCTATCTCTCTTTCTTGCTCTCTTTTCATCCCACAATTTTTTTCTCTCCTCATTCAAACCATCACAAACTTTACCTTATAGTTTTTTTCTATTCCTCTCACTTTCTCTTGATTCCTATCCCAAACTCTCTCTCGCTCTCTCATATATTTCTCTGTACCTCTTGCTCCATCTATCCATCACTCTCCCTTTCTCTCACATTATTTATTGATATATCTCTTCTTCTCTCCCTCTCTCCCAATATTCCACTCTCGCAAGCCTTCAATCACTCGCCGACTTTCTCTCTCTCACTTTCTTTATTTCTTCATTTCTCACACTTTGTACCTTTTTCTCACTCTCACTCTATTTTTCTCTCTCTTTCAGTACTTATTGCTCTTTATCTTGCTCTTATCCCTCTCTCCCTCTATCTACCACACTGCCTCACCTCCACTCTCTTTCTTTCCCTCTCCCTCTCTGTCTCACTCTAACTCTCTCTTCTTTCTTCTTCATCTCTCCCTCACTCCCTTCCTTTATTATTTCTTCTACTTCTCTCTATCACCCTAGCTCTCTTTTTCTTTCCCTCTCTCATTTATTTCTCTCTCTTGATCTCTCTAGTACTTCTCCCTCTCTCTCACTGTATCTCTTCTATTTCACTAATTTTCTCTCTTTCTCTTCACTCCCTCACTCCCTTTCTTTTCTTTCCATCTCTCTCTCTACCACCTTCTCTAGCATTTCTCGTTCCTCTCACATCTTTCTCTTTCCTACCTTCTCTGGCTCTTTCTTTTGCTCACCTGCCTCTTTCTTCTCTCCCTTCTTCTTCAACTTTTTTGTCGCACTCTCTATCCTTCTCTACCTACCTTTCTCTTTCTCTCTTGCTCTTGTTCTCTTGTTTCTCTCGCTTCCTATCTCTAACTCATTTCTATCTCACACACACTCTCACTTCTACTTCATTCTAACTCTCCTTCCCTCTCTCTCTCATTTTATTCCTCTCTCTATCCCTCTATATTTCACTATTTTTTTCTATCTTTCATTGTCCAGATCTCTATCCCTCTCTCCATCTCCCTCTCTCCCCATCTCTCTTATAGTTTCTTGTTCCTACTCTCTCTTTCAATTTTTCTCTTTCTATTTTTTTCTCCCTCTCTCACGCCCACCCACTCTCCCCTATCTATCTCTCCCTTCCATTCTCTCTAACTATCACTCTCACACTGTCTCTCTCTTTTCTTTCTCTCTCTCACTATCTTTCCCTCCCTCCCCTCCTCTCCCTAATTCTCTCGCTCCCACACCATCTCTCTTTCATACTCTCTTTCTCTCTCACACTCATGCTCACTTTCTCTTGCTCACACACTCTCTCTCCACTTTTGTTCCCACTCCCTCACTCACTCTCCCTTTCTCTTTCGCTCTCCCACTCTCTCTTGTAGATTCGATCTCACTCTCCCTTTCCTTGTCTTCCTCTCTTCCTTATCTCTCTCTCTCTCACTCTTTCTTACTATTCTTTATCTTACCCTCTCACTCCAACTATCTCTCTCGCTTCAAATATCACTCACAATCACTTTCTTGCTCTCTCCCTCTTACTATATCTGTCCTCACTCACTCGCTATTCTCTATCTCCATATCTCACTATCTCTCTCCCTCTTCATCTCATTCTCTCTCTTACATTCTCTTCCTTCTTCACCAACTTTCTCTGTTCATCTTTCTGTCTCCTCTCCCCCACCTCTCTTACACTCTTACACTTTCACTCACTCTTATTTTGTCTCTAGCTCTTGCTCTCTCTTCTCTCTAGCTCACTCTCATGCTCTTCTTTTTCTCCCCCTCTCTGTCTCATCCTCTCTCAAAATTTATCTCTCCCCTACTCTCTCTACCCTCCACTCTCTACCTTTATCCTATCCCTCTCTCTTCCTTGCTCTCTCTCCATTTATTTTTCCCTCTCTCTCTCAAAAAGTTCTATCTCACTCTCTCAATCTCATTCTCCCTTCTTTATTTTGTCTGTATCATTTGCCTAATCTATTGCACTATCTCTTCTCCCTCATCATTTTCTCTCTCGATCTTCTCTCTCCCTCTACACCCTCCTCTCATCCTCTATCTCTTTGTCTCTCCCTCACACACTCTCTCTCCCTCTCCCTTTCTCTCTCCCTCTCTCTCCTCCCTTTCTCTCTCGCCTCCCTCTCTTTATTAGTTTCTTGCCGCTCTTGATCTCCTATGTCTTCACTACCTCACCATCTCTCTCTCCCTCCATTTTTTTTACTATCTCATCCTCTCTTTAAATCATTTTCTCTCCTTATTTCTCTTCCGCTCTTTCTACTCTTACTCTCATCTCTTCTCTCGCTATCTCTCGCTCTCTCAAACTCTTATCTCTCTACTTCCTCTCTCTCCCTTTATCCTTCTCTCCTCCCTCACTTCCTCTTCCTTTATGCCTCTCTCCTCCCACAATCTCTCCCTTTCACACTTTCTCTCATTATTTCTCTCTTGGCCTCCCTCTCTCTCACTCGCTTATAGGATAGACCAGGAAGTCACCGAGGTTCTCCTCCAGATCCATGACATTCCCTAGTTCTTTCTCCTTTGGATTCCAAAAACAAAATGTTCCAAATTTGAGCCAATTTCATTTCACACCTCTTTATCTGATATCATTGAAAAGTCCTATCCTTTTGAACACCTTGAAGATAATATTTCCTGATTTTTATCTAGAGTTTTCTTAGGTGACTTCGATCATTTAAGATGTAATTAACTATAGGGGCTTGCCCTTATAGGAAGCTTGTCCTAACCCAGCTTCATATAAAACCTATTTAATTCTTCATATTAAATAGGAGAAATTATCGGCAAATTAAATGATTTCACAAACCAAACGAACATCATACATTTCTTAATTTGTTTGATCGAGCCTCACCCTCAAGTGTGGTGTTTATCCTTTGGGATAGATATAGGGTTTGAGGTACATCGCTCTTTCATTTAAACTATGAAAAATATTGGGACAGTTTGATTTCATATTTTTTAAAAAACTTATATATAATTTTAAATTGTAATGTCCTTCCAAAGCGGGTGACGAGATTTCAATTCTGGTGACCGACGGCTTCTTACGAGAAACTCCCCAAACCAAAATAGTGTCGACAGCTTCTGGCGACTCCGTTGGAGACAAGTTTCTCTTTCCTTTTAAATCAGGAAAGTACTATCTTCATAAATTGGTATGTGTCCATGTCCCTTATATGTCGATGTCCCTCTTAGACAAAATTACCCTTCTTCCGTTGACATATTTTACCCATTTACATATTTTACCCATTTTTACCCATTTCTATCTTAGAAAAGTATGACCAAATCTTTGGACTTCAGGACTGTCTGTTCAATCACCTTTGGGCAGAGAGGTTCAGGAGGCCATTAAGGACTCTTTAAATCTTCATATGGGGTCGGATCCCAATAGGTGTGTCGGTGGACTAGTTCCACCTGGGCATTGTGAGTTATTAAATGGGTCCCGCACTGGGTCCTAAACACTTCATACCTCCCTTCCAAATCTAATTTGCTATTTTATAAATTAAATCAAATTGTGTTGTGTTGTGCGTGCTTCAAAATTAATTAAATTTTTCTACTTTCAAATTACCTTTTTACTAAAAATTTTGAAATTCCTGTAAACTAAAATTTACCCGATCTACAGATCAACCTCTGTTAATTTTCAGTGCTTGCACTAAAGATTACAAGGTTTTAGCCATATAACTAACCCCAAAACTTGTTATTTTAAAGCTGTTGCAATGGACTACCCAACGCTGACTTTTTCTTGCAACTTGCCGACAAGGCATGAAGTCCTCAACGTTGCTCCCACCATCAAGTTCGGAGCCGAATTTGAAGACCTCGAGGTTATCCTCGGGAAGGCTCTGTTCGTCGTGATGAAAGTGACCACTCCAGAATTTTAGGAACCGTCTGTTGAGTTCAACTTGAACTATCTTCAGGACTTCCCTTCCTACAAGAAAGCCAAGACTACTGCCACCGCGACACCTACCGAGTCTGCTGTCCCCGCTGCTGCTAAGGGGGAATAAGGGGAAAGAAGGGGAAAGAAGTAATGATCATTGAAGATCCGACTGAGGGATTAGCTTTCCCACCATCAGTATTTGAAATCGGATCAAGTTCAAAGGCTGCACCGCTAATCCGAAATCAAAAGAGAAATTGTAGCAGGAGGGTTCGGAGGGCCACTAAAGCCCAGACTCCTAAGGAAATACCTGTCGAGTAAGATCCTCACCAAAAGGAGTTAGAATTACCGGAAGTATATCCACTTCTGCAGGCAAGTATATTCCATCCTTTAATGGATACTGATGGATACGAGAGTATCCAAAAAAACACCGTTGCATTACCCTCACTTCATGGACAGGGGATCACCGTTGCATTACCATCACTTCATGGACAGGGTGTCGAGAGAAAAAAAACATACTCCCATCACCCGAGTCAGTTCAATCTTTCAGAGGTTAGCCGCCAAAGAAGGTTGTTCAGTGAGTGAACTACTTAAATGAGTGGGACGTTCAATTTCCCCTCACATAAAGAAAGAAATTTTAAAAGTCATCAAGCCTGCCAAATGACCTCAAAGGTTGACTAAAGATTTGCTTGCTCGTATTCCCATCTGGTTCCACTTGGGAAGCAGAGTTGACACTGTTATTGTCACCACAGATTCTACCGCTACCAGGACCACAGACTGTCGACCGGTTAAGTTAAGACTGGGTCCGAGAATCCTACTAATCACCCACTTCAAAGACATTCCTAAAATTCTGAAGGAAAAGATGAAGAAATTACCCGATATTGTAACTGGTCTGCACCACGGGGAGCATACTCTTCCTTGACATACCGATGTTGCTGCTAGGACACCCCGTCCTGAGGCTCATCGTCAAAGAAAAAGTTATGGATACTCAAGGTCGCAGAGCAAGATCATGGAATGAAGCTAGGGTCCGAAGTATATGACATCGTCATAGCAATTGCTAGTGAAATGGAAGAGTAAGAGGAAGAGGTCCAGTAGGGTCCCCCAGTTGAAAAGGTCAAGGCCGAGATTTCTGAGTTGGCTCGGGAACATGGAGTTTCCATCGACAACAATGATGAAGATTTTTACTATAATGACTGACTTGAAGAGGATTTCATGGATGTCCATGTCATTGAAACCAGAGCCGCTACATATGAGCGCGAGGCTCAACCTCTCATCGAAGAGAAAGCCGTAGATGAGCTGCGTAGGGCTGTTCTCCTAAGGGATGAAAAATTCAGTCAACTGAAGTAAATGATAGAAGAGATAGCCGCAGCCATGACCGCCATGGCCACCATTCAAGGGCAATCACAAGCACTGCAACTAGCATCTCCAGATGTCAACCAACCGGAGATAATACACATTACAAATGAAAGAAGAGAAGTTGTCTCGGCAAACATAGATGAGCAACAAAAGAAGGATTCTCCATTAGGCACCATACTGGAGAAAGAATTTAAGCAAATGGTCGAGCAAGTTAGGGAGGCCTTAACCCAATCTAAGGGCGGTGCATTGATTCTAAAGGGTAGACCTTACCCGGAAGAATTTGATGTTGTACCCTTTCCCAAGGGTTTCATGGCCCCAAACTTTAAAATATTTGATAGAACTGGAAATCCCAGACAACATCTAGCACACTTCTGAGCCAGTTGTGGCAACATAAGAAATAACGAAGCTTTGCTCTTCCAACTGTTTGTCAGCAGCCTGTCAGGAATCGCCTTCAATTGGTATGCTGATTTGCCCAGCGGATCAGTAAAGACATTTGCTGAGCTGGAACAATTATTTGTGAAAATATTTTCCGAAGTGCAACATCATGTGTCTATAGTAGAGCTCATGATGGAAAAGCAAAAGCTCAATGAGACTTTGGTGGATTACATCTTGAGGTGGAGAAATCTTAGCATGAAGTGTAAACCTCAGCTACAGAAACATCATGTAATTGAGATTTTACTCAAAAGCATTCATGTGTTAGTAGGTATTCATGGCCCAGTAGCTTCATCAAATCCTTCGAGAAACTACTCAGTAAAGTCAGCAGTCTTCAAGAAGAAATCAACAATCTTCAAGAATCAAGAAGAAATCAAACATATGGATTCACACGAGAAGTCCAAGGCAACCAGAGTGTTTGAAAAGAAATGAGAAAAAGTAACAACTGTTGAAAAAGGAAAACAGCCAATAAAGATATATGAAGAAAATCCTCGTCAGTTTTCATCCCAGCAGGCTTAGAAACAGAATAGCCAATCCAGCCAACGACCACCTCAAGAAGGGTCACCTCGGACAGGGAATAAGAGAATATCTCTGGAAGAACGACTGAAAATGGTGTATTCTTTCAAATAAGAAGTCCTATCCAAAATGTTCAGAAGTTTGATGAAGAAGCCTGAGTTCAGACTACCAGAACCAAAGAAGCTCGAGGAAGTTGACTAGAAAGATCAACCAAAATATTACTCGTGCCACCGATTGCTCAGACACACTATAGAAGAATGCTTCATCTTTAAGGATTAGCTTGAAAAGAATCTTAAAGAAGGGAATATAACGATCCCGTAAGAATATTTAAAAGAACCCGAAATGGTTCTATAAATATGATTTCGACTGAACCAATCTCTCCGATTATCCATACACTGAAGAAGATGGATGGAGTATGACTTGGGAAAAACTCAAGAGGGTCCTAATTCAAATCCAGAATTCATCGAAATAATCTTCCACATACACTGGAAAAGATGGATGGAGTGCAGTTTGGAGAAAATCATCAAAGAAAATATTGAACCAAATCCAGAGCGTGTCAAAACAAATTTCCGTTGAGAGTCATCAGTATGCCAAACCCGAGATGAAGATTTCACCACAAGATCTGTCATCATCAATAATAAAGAAGAAGAAGAACACTACCATGAAGATTGATAGCACGGAGGGGTAGGATAGGGGCTGCCTCTGCTAGATTTGTTGTCTCGGATTCGAAGAAGAAAATCCTCAAATCCCTAACCTTATAAATTATCTTTTTGCCTCTCCGGGGTCTTATGAATATAATGATCATGATTTTGGCTACGCTTTAACTATTTCTAGTGATAACGTAATTAATTATGACCAATCTAACTTCGATCTCTATTCCCAAAATTATCCTCAAATCGTACTTGAGACTGACGAACTCGCTAACAAGACTGAAGAAGACATCAACGATACCAGCTACGATAACACTGGAATTGAGGAGACAATCCTCGAGCACCACGGTACACCGCATGACATCAACTTAGATCTTTCCGACAAAGAAGAAACACCAACAAATTCAACAAAGGTACCTTAGAAAGAAGAAATTACAGAAATAAACTTAAGGAGCGGGAAAGTGTTACCCCCAAGAACAGCTCCAGTGGATAAAGGAAAACAAATAGTAACTTGAGAAGAACTACCTCTATGTTCACCAGTAGAAGAACCACACAACCAAGTGAAAATTGGAGCACCACATAAAGTGGATACATAAAGTGGATTACAACGTGCTTTACAACGTGCTTGCTCATCTTAGGAAGTTTTCGACCCGATTAAGCATCTATGAAGCTTTGATCCTTTCAAAGGAGATGAGAGAGTCTCTGGTTACAGCATTTCTCGACCTAAAGATTTCCTTAGCTTAGTTGGCTAGCACATCCTCAGTTGAAGTTTGCTCGTTGAAAGAACAACTTGGGGTAACCTTCACAGATGAAGATTTGTTGCTCGGTACCGCCAACCACAACCAACGACTCTACATCTCCGTCAACATCAGCAGATTTGTGTTGTCCAGAGTTTTAGTAGATCCTGGAGCATCACTCAACTTGATGAATCTACGAACATTGGTCTATTTGTACATTTGAAGCTCAGGAGCTTACGGCCGATAAAATGATGTTAAGATGATTCAACCAAAAGGGAGAAAGAGCCCTTGGAGAAAGTACATTGCTTACAAAGGTTGGAGAACTAGCAACAACCGCCAAATTTCATATCATCAACGCTGAGACCTCTTTCAATGCTCAACGCTGAGACCTCTTTCAACAACACTCTACTGAGTCGATCGCGGATTCACGAACACAACATGGTTTCATCATCTCTACACCAGTGCACAAAGTACTATAAAGAATGACAAGAACATTACATCAAAGGAGATCTACAACCATTTTTCAGTTCATGAAGTTGGCATTCATGAAGATGCTACCTACTATACGCCTCCAAAGAAAATTGTCTTCTCTTGAAATTGCATCCAAAAAAAGTAAAGATCCAGAAGAAGTACAATGGCAGGGCCCTTCAACTCCACTTCGGTGCACTTCGGTGATCTTCCACTACTCTCTTACAGTAGGTTGGTGGAGGTTATTTTAGTTTGCGCACCTGAGGTTGAGGCCGGGGATGTGGACGAGCAAGAACCAACTTAATCGTTGAACGGACTAGGCCAACCATCAACATTGGTGATGAAGATAGTTTTGAAGATGAAATAATGATGACAAAATACAGTAAACCTCAATACTAGATATCCTTAGAAGATGTAGAAAAAAGCTAATATGAGAAGATGTACGATCGGATAAACCACCATGTGAATACTATGACCCTTGCTCTGATCCTCTCTCAAAAGGTCAAGAGTTTAGAGGTCAAGGAAGTCTGTAATGTTGGTTCAAAGCCGATCAAATTCTACTGTGACTCTACCTCTACCAATCTTGAAAATCATGCAAATTTGGATGATGATCCTAATGAATTAATGGAATTGCCTTTTGGTTACTTTTTGCCTTACGTACAAATGTTAATCAACAAGGACATTTGCCAAAACAAATGCCAAAAGATAAGTTACAACTTTTTGAAAAGTTATGGAGTGTTAAAAGTTGAACTCCAAACTCAAAAAGGGTCTCGAATTTGGTACAGTCGGACCAGTCGATGATTCAAAATTTTTTATGGTTGTTACTAGTGAATCAGAAGAGGATTGCCTCGATATAGAAGATGATTATACTGATCAACTGATAGAAGTTGCTCTGCCAAGATTTGAGGAGAAAATTAAAGCAATAGTTGATGAATTAAAGGAAATTAACCTCAAGACTGAAGAACAACCTCGACCTACATTTATAAGCTCTCTACTCAACGATCTCTCTACTCAACGATGAATCAAATTATTAACAAAATTCAAAGATTGCTTCACATGGAACTATGATGAAATGTCAGGACTGTCTGCCATGGAACTATGATGAAATGGGAACTATGATGAAATGTCAGGACTGTCTGCAGATGTTTCAGTTCATAAACTTGGGGTAGATAAAAATATAACCCTGGTAAAACAAGCTCCAATAAGAAAATGCACCTTGAAATAGAGCAACAAGTCATTGCCGAGGTAAAGAAATTAATAGACGCTAACTTTGTAAAAAAAGAGCAATACCCCACATGATTAGACAATATTGTACCTGTTAAGAAGAAAAATGGACAAATTTGTGTTTCCGTCGACTTCAGAGATCTAAACAAAGCATGTCCGAAAGACGAGTTTCCACTACCAATACCAGAAATGATGGTGGATATCGCTTCTACACATGAAATCTTCTCTTTCATGGACATATCATTGGGATACAACCAAATCAAGATGGCTCCTGAGGATGCATCACTTACAGCCTTAAGGACACTGATCGGAATTTTCTGCTACACAGTGATGTCATTTTGGTTAAAGAATGCCGGAGCAACATATCAACGTGTAATGACGAAAAATTTTGACGACCTCATTCACAATCAAGTAGAATGCTACGTGGATGATTTGGTCCTCAAAAGCAAACAAAAAATAGATCATTTGTGCGATTTGAGGATCGTGTTCGAACGGTTACACCGATATGACCTTAAAATTAATCCCTTAAAGTGTGCCTTTGGCTTACCTCTGGGAAATTTATGAGATTCGTTGTTCGTCATCGGGGAATTGAGATCGACCTAGACAAGATTAAAGCTAACTTGGAAATGCCTCCTCCTAAAACCTTAAAACAACTACATTCCTTCAGAGGAAGTTGGCATATCTGAGACGCTTTATTTCTAATCTCTCAGGTGGTTGTCAGCCCTTCTCGGCATTAATTAAAAAGGATGTCAAATTCATTTGGGAAGGGAAATGCCAGCGGGCCTTTGAAGATGTTAAACAATATTTAATGACACCTCCCGTTTTGGCAGCCCTTATCCAAGGGAAACCCTTAATACTCTATACCACGGCTCTAGATGACTCTCTTGGAACCCTCTTAACTCAAGTCAATGATGAGGATAAATAAAATGCACTCTACTACTTAAGTCGTCGTCTGATACCGATGGAAGTAATGTATCCACCTATTGAGAAGCATTGTCTGGCGTTAATTTTTGCCGCCCAAAAGCTTAGACATTACATGCTCTCTCATAAAATTACCCTATTTTTAAAGTTAATACGTTGCAATATTTGATGACTCGACCAACACTCTCCGAACGTCTAACAAGATGGTTGATGATCTTATTGCAATTTGATATAACTTTTGTTCCCAAGTGTGCTATCAAGGGATAAATACTAGCAGACTTTCTTGTTTCTAGCAGACTTTCTCGCTGCACACCCTCTGCCAGCTGGTTACCCTCTCAATGACGAATTACCAGACGAGCAAATACTACAAATGGAATTCTCCAGTGCGCAATGCTGGGAGATGTACTTCGACAAAGCTTCATCACCAGGAAAGACAAAGGATCAGGCACAATCATACCAGGCAAAGCAGGGATTGGTTTGATTTTTATCACGTCGGATAAGGGTATGTTGACGTTCTCATACCACCTGACAAAGCTGTGAACCAACAATGAAGCAGAATATGAAGCTTTGATCACCAGATTAGAGTTGGCAATCTCAATGGATATAACAATCATTGTCATCTACGATGTCTCCCAACTCGTCATTCAGCAAGTAGGTGGACAATACAAAATTCTGAAACCATGACTAGCAGAATACCACTGATATGTGATGAAGCTACTAGAGTAAATCCCCTACGTGACTTTCTACCAGATTCCTCGGGGAGATAATACCCATGCCGACGCTCTAGCAACACTCGCTAAGGAGCTGGCGTGTCCCCCGGAGGATTCCATTGAAATCACAGTACAAGGAAGACAAGTTCTGTCTCAAATCGACCTCAACACTCTAGACAAGCTTAGAAAAGAAGAAACAACTATTACAGTTGCGGATATCAACAAACATTGGTGCAAACCATTAATAGAATATTTGCATACTGGAAAATTGCTGGAAGACAAGTCTGAAGCACATCACATTACAAAGAGGGCTATGTCGTACGCTCTAGTAGGTGATGTCCTCTATAGAAGATTGTTCAGACAAATGTGGCTACAATCCCTAAGCAAAGCCGAAGTCCAAAATATTATCAAAGAAGTACATGTCGGATTGTGTGGCACTCATCAGTCAGGACCAAAAATGAAAATGAAGATTAAGAGACTCGGATATTATTGGCCAGCAATGATGTCCGACTGCATAGATACAACCAGAAAATGTCACCAGTGCCAAGTGCATGGGGTGGTCTTACACCAACCTCTGAATGTGCTACACCCAATCGTTGCCTCGTGGCCATTCGAGTGTTGGGGAACGGACATAATAGGTCCGATAGACCCTTCATCCTCCAAAGGACACATCTTTATACTTGCTGCTACTTATTACTTCTCCAAATGGGTAGAAGCAGTACCGTTATGAGAGGTTACGACACAGCATGTTCTTCAATTCTTCAAAAGCCAAATCATCTACCATTTTGGAGTATCACGAAGAATAATTTTTGATAATGGGACAGCCTTTAAAAGCACCAAAATCAACAATTTTGTCAAAAGACATAGGTTAGATTGGTGATAGTCTATGATTTACTATTCTAGAGCAAATGGTAACAAATGGATTGGCTGAAGCCTTCAACAAAATAGTGGTACAAATTTTAAAGAAAACACTAGATGAAAACAAAAGGGATTGCACAACAAACTATTAAAAGCTTTGTGGGCCAACCAGACAACGTTCAGGACTCCCACTTAGTGTACACCCTATATGCTATCGTGTATGGGTCTGATGTCGTGCTACCATTAGAAATTCAAACACTGTCTCTCAGAGTCGCAATTGCCAACCAGCTCAAAACATAAGAAAATGCAAAGCTCAGACTCGAGGAACTAGAGAGTTTGGAAGGAAAACGACTTGAAGCACAACAACATCTGGAACTTTACCAGGCAAAGATGGTACAAGCTCATGACAAATTGGTCCGCCCAAGGACATTTAAAATTGGTGACCTTGTCCTCGAGCTCAAAAGGTCTATTCTTACATGGCGCAAGATAGGTGGAAACTTCGAGCCAACTTGGGAGGGACCATTTGTCGTTGAAAAGGTTTATGCAGAAGGAGCCTACCAGTTAGTAGACTGCCAGGACGAAAGACCCATGCTACCAATCAATAGATGATACCTGAAGACATACTATGCAACCTAACATTGCTTGCCTTCGCTTGATTTGAAATTTGAAATTTTGATTGTTTTGGGGTTATTTATGTGGCCAAACATCTGTGACCGAGTCTAAAATTTTTGTAACAAAATTACCCTAAACATAATAAAAAAATAGTTTTTGAAAATTACACACCTCAATTTTCTCTTTTCAAACTTAATAGGCTACTAATTTAAACAAAATTCACACATAAATAAACAATCTCTTCACCAAAATAAATAAAAATAATAATTCCTTTAATAAATACTTTGTTTGGTTCTTATTCACGTTAAGTTTTGGCCCACTGACATTTTTTCTGTCGTCTGCAGAGAAATGTCAGGCCAGAAGCTAATCTTCGCCTTTAAAGATGGCTGGAATCTTGCACTAAATGAAGAAATGGCGCCGCAAGGTGGCACTATAGATTTTGACATGGAATCAAACCAAGTCGGCATGGATTACGAGGGGCCTTTAATGAATTTCATCAGTCAAAGAGAAAAGGAAGGGCTGCCTTCACTACTAAGGGTGGCCACCAAAGACAGTGCGTCACTAAAAGGAAAGAACGTGATGGTACAATAGGACCCAATGGAGGGGCCAAGCCATTTACCATCCATGATAGCTACGTCGACCAGGGGCCTAGTTTCTGCTGATAATGAAAGGATACCATTTGCTCCACTGCAAAGAACATAATAAAGAAACGCCAGCCGACACAATTGGAGAGCTTTCTTGAGAGAAGAGAAGAGACGCCAGAAAGAGGCAGGCAACTTGCTCACTCCAATTCCTGAGGGACATATTTATGATCCGGGCATGAAAGAGACCTCCTCCAGCCAGCCCACTACGGATAAGGAGCCCGAGTTTGTTACAAAGCCAAAGATACTTCCAGCTTCAGATGTTCTGTGTACATGTTGCCCTACTTGCAATGCCAAAATACCTACACGAGCTTCAGCAAAGGGGGCATTCGTGGACTGTCAGGACTGCAACGTCCTACACCTACAGCATTACAGCACATTAGAAGAATATGCATCTATCGATGATGGATCTCAGACCCCCGATTACCTGATAGAGGGAGAGCCGTATGTCCAAATGGATGCAGAGTCGTATGTTCTGAGGGATACAGAGCCAAACGTCTTGCCAGACGTAGAATCGTACATTCCGTTAGAGCCAGAGACAACACTAGCTTGGGTTCCCGCTGATGTTCAAATAAGAGAATACCCTCAACAATTGCCAACTCCCAATACGGTGGAATACTATAAAATGAGCAAAGTAAACAAAAGAGACTTCAAGTTCTATGAAAAAGTACAAGGAAAATTCATCAACATACTGAAGGGATTAGAACTGTATACCAGAGTTTTCTCAGAGACTGACGAACAAAGTATTCTTAACTGCAGTTTTTACCTAAGGGACAAAGGTCGAGCAGGTTTACTTATGGAAAGGACCTATTCTGAGCTGAAGAAATGGATGCAAGGAAAAGGGAGGATTACTATCCAGTGTGGCTGCTGCTAAAACTTTACAAATGATAGACAGGGGAATCTGCCTGGGATCCTCAAACATGATCAAGTAGATCCACTACCGCCAATGATAAAGTGGATGATCAAAAGAATGTTCAGATGGAGTATTCTGCTTGCTACCTACATTCAAAATAGTTGTATTATCAACATCTACAACGAGGGAGGTTGCATTCCTCCACATATAGACCATCATGACTTCGTGAGACTTTTTTGTACGGTCTCATTCATGAGTAAAAGCAACATCTTATTTGGGAAAGAAATTAACGTCATCGGCCTTGGTGAGTTCAAAGGCTCTGTGGAGATTCCCTACCAGTTGGCTCAGTGCTTGTTCTTAAAGGCAACGATGCATATGTTGCCAAGCATTGCATTCCAGGAGTGCAACACCGCAGGGTGTCCGCAACTTTCCGACAGATAGAAAATAACAAGATGTCGCATGGATTTCAACCAGATCCAGAACTGGAGGAACTACTACCTTACGAGCTATAAGAGGGTTGCACCTCTGAGCACATGGCACATGCGAAGGGAACAGGGAACTCTTGTCCTGAAGTGTGGCTTAGAAGGTCAGCTCGATTAGGAGCTTGTCACAGTAGGAATAGATAGTCAGAGGATTCCTTTCTACTTTACTACATTACAGCAATGTGATATGTATCAGAGATGCTCAGCCTATAATGTATACTTAGCATGAGATATTTTGGATGTACTTTGATGCATTCTACGTATTGTACCTTTTGAGGCTTTGGCCTACACTTGATCTGTAACATTTTGTTGGAGCAGATTAATGAAGTTTCTTTTAGAAATGTGTCTTTTTTTCAATTGTCTTTTGTGTGATGGATGGAAGTCACGAATCACACGTTGGTTCAAAATTACAACAAACAAAGAACAAAACAACAAACAAAATTTTTTTAATAAAATTTAAACAAAAATAACCAACAAATAAAAAAAAACTCTCTTTTTGAGAAAACAACAAAATAAAATCAAATTTTGAAAACATATTTTGAAAAATTAAATGTGATAAAAACAACAAGAAAAGAAAATAAATCTGTTGAGTGGACTCTCCCGACTTTAAGGTCTCTTACTCTTTGCTCGCGCAACACAACTATCTTTGTCTACACTAATTCTCTTCACATCCCCGAGGAATTTCATATTTTGTACAAAAACTCATAAATTTTCACAAATCCTCTTCAATAATGTCAACCTTTTCATACAACACATGTCTTTAAATTAAACACTATAATCTTTGTAGAATTCTCATTTTCAAATCAGTCCCTAATTTCTGATTCACACTTTCGAAGTAGGTCATTACCTTCCGACGCTCTCTTTTGAGATTGATCCCTATCTTTCAATTCTCATTTTTGAATCAGTCCCTAATTTCTGATTCACTCTTTCGAAGTAGGTCATTACCTTCCGACGCTCTCTTTTGAGATTGATCCCTATCTTTCAATTCTCATTTTTGAATCAGTCCCTAATTTCGGATTCATACTTTTGAGGTCGGTCTTTACCTTTTGACGCTCTCTTTGAGATTGATCACTACCTTTCAATTCTCATTTTTGAATCAGTCCCTAATTTCTGATTCACTACTTTTGAGGTCGGTCCTTACCTTCCGACACTCTCTTTTGAGATTGATCCCTACCTTTCAATTCTCATTTTTGAATCAATCCTTCACACTTTTGAGGTCGGTCCTTACCACCTGATGCTCTCATTTGAGATTGAGCATTACCTTTCAATTCTCATTTTCAAATCAGTCCCTAATTTCTGATCCACACTTTTGAGTTTAGTCCTTACCTTATGACACTCTCTTTTAAGATTGATCCCTACCTTTCAATTCTCATTTTTAAATCAGCCACTAATTTCTAATTCACATTTTTTAGGTTGGTCCTTACCTTCCGACGCTCTCTTTTGAGATTGATCCCTACCTTTCAATTCTCATTTTTTTTTCTGATTCACACTTTTGAGGTCGGTCCTTACCTTCTGACGCTCTCTTTTGAGATTCATCACTACCTTTCAATTTTCATTTTTGAATCAGTCCCTAATTTTTTATTCATCCTTTTGAGGTCGGTCCGTACCTTCTGACGCTCTCTTTTGTGATTGATCCTCACCTTTTAATTCTCATTTTCAAATCATTCCCAAATTTTTTATTCACACTTTTGAGGTTGGTCCTTACCTTCCGGTGCTCTCTTTTGAGATTGATCCCTACCTTTCAATTCTCTTTTTTGAATGAGTCCCTAATTTCTGATTCACACTTTTGAGGTCAGCCCTTACCTTCCGACACTCTCTTTTTGAGTTTGATCCTTGCCTTTTAATTCTCATTTTCGAATCAATCCCTAATTTCTGATTCACCCTTTTGAGGTCGGGCCCTACCTTCTGACGCTCTCT
>NW_018247155.1:51443-60265 GCF_001263595.1 Phalaenopsis equestris
GAGAATTAACTTTCAATTCTCATTTTAGAATCAGTCCTTAACCTTTGATTCACCCTTTTGAGGTTGTTCCCTACTTTTTGACATTCTCTCTTGTGATTGATCCTGGAATTAATCCCTAACTTCTGATTCCTCTCTTTTCATGATTGGTCCTTAACTGCCGACCCTCTTCTAAAATTAATACTTGAATTTTAAATTCCACCCCGGGGTCAGCACAGTTAACACTTACACACTGACTCTCATCCTCTACAAATTCCTGAAATCTGATAACATAGAACCCACTCTCCAATCCCCAGCGAGTCCCTACTTCTTGACTTTGATCAAATATTCACTTGCTATATTCCCTAGTGGAAGCAAATAGCACTCACAATCCCACACTCCTTCTATGTCTCTCGACTTAGGAGTTTGTATTAGTTTTGTTGATCTTGCCGGTGAACGCCAATACGCGCGGTGTGCTTTGCCCAGCACACCACACCTATTGGGGGTCCATTTGTTGACCTCACTTTTGGTTGAGGTTTAGTTTTCCTCTCTAGTAGCCTAAGGTCTAGCCATAGGACTTCCTGTTGATTACTCCTAGAAAACTAGAAAAGGAACCCTCACCATTAGAAATTCTAAACTCCTCTTTATTCAACTTGAAGCTCTACATATTGGTCCTAACCTCTAGCACTTAGTAGGTGGGGTCATTATGAGGGAGCTCAACGAGAGTTCCCATAGGACTGTTGGACCTTAGGGTTGTTAGGGTTGACCATGGGTGTTGGTCTAAAGCTAAGACACTCACTAGCAATCACCTCACTCACAACCACTCATAAATACAATCCCAAAATTCTTTAACCTTGATCCCTTGATTGTTTTGGATACTCATGTAGATGGTCCCCTAAAACCACTGGCCATATGCTAGGGTTTTAGCTAAGACAACTACATAAAGGACCCAAATGTGGTTTCTACTAATCCTTGTCTTATTTATGGTGGTTGGCACCTCAACTCTACCAAAATACCCAACTTAGCCTTTTGCCTCTAAACTGCCCCAAATTACCTAAGTACCCTTGAAACCCTCCTTGAAACCCTAAATCTAGCCAAAATTTCCAAATTGATCCCAAATACCCAATTTTTTTCAAAAATCATTTCAAACCTTTTGAAAAATATCCAAGTTACCCAAAATCTCCAAAAAATGTCAAATTACCAAAATACCCCTTCTTAGCGTAAAATTTCAAAAATTCCAAAAAAAATCCCTAAAATTTTCAAATTACTCCAAATATTCCCAATTTCACTTTTCTCAACTACCACATAACCCAATTTGGCCAATTTTATTATCTTTGACCAAAACCCCCAAACTGCCTTTAAAGGCCAAATTTTCCCAAATCCACTTCAAATGTCCATCAAATTGGTCCCAATCTCCCCCAATATCAATCATAAACCCAAATTTACCTTTCATATGACCAATCTAATAGAAATCCACGCTCAATTGGCCCATGATTTGAGCCTAATTTTGATCTAAATCAAAACCCCCAATTTTGTCCCTATGACTTGGTCCACCAAATTAAACCACATGGCCTACTCCATTGGTCTCAATTTGGGTCCTAAACTCTTCATAACATTCATAAACATCAAAATTGACCTTCAATTAGCCTTTTTGAAGCCTAAATTTCATTTAATTTCAGCTTAGGTCAAAAGCCCCAAATTGGCTATGCCTCCAAATTTCACCAAATTGACTGTCTTAGCCCCAAAATTTCCATTCCATTCCTTCATAAAAAATCTTTATAACATCTCCTTTGATCATTTGGACCATTCAATTGAGCCAAATTCCAAGCTTATCCCAATCTAGACCCAAGTCTAGCCCAACATGCCCAAATTGACCAAATTTCAAAAATCCTCCAAATTAACCCCCCAATTGAACTCAAAATCCTTTCAATCCTTCACCAAAATTGTTCATTACAATCACCTACATATCATCAATAAATTGGGTCAATTTACATGGCTAGCCTAGGCCAAACCTATTTTTAGCCATTTTGACCCAAATTAAACTTTGGTCATTTGAACCAACATTGGACCCATGCACTAAAATTAGCCAAACACCCCAAACTCCACAGCCATTAGTTGGACCCTAGCGAGCAAGTTAAACCCCATAAAACCACCTAAGCTAAGCCATGGACCAAATTTCCCCTAAATCATGGGATTTTGATTCCATATTTGCTTAAGCCTTGGATATTTTTGCCAAAACTAAACCTTAACTCATTTAATTGTTGTGACATATTCCCTTGGCTCACCTGACCACCTACCCCCTCCGCTGGCCTGGCCGACCAGTCTAGTGGTGTGAAAACACCAAAACTATGAGCCACCCCCATGGAATCAAACCCATTTCAAACCTAGAGGCCACCTCATCCAAATCAAATATTAGAGCCTCTCTGCCCTCCACCTCTAAGCATCTCCACCTAAGCATCACTTTTCACCCCCTAATTGGCCATGACAGCAAGCCTTAAGAAATTTTTATAAAAACTCCCTTCCACGACCATGGAAGGAGAGTTAAAATTTTCTCAAAGGGAGCCCTCCAAATTGCTCACAGAGACTCTTCGAGGCCTCCTCAGCTCAAGCCAACCACTTTCCCCCACTGATTCCCACTGTGGAAGCTCAATTTTGACCTCAAACTTCTGTCTAAAACTAGGACAGAGCTCAATACACCTCCATAAGCCACCAAAATCAAATTAAACTTACGCACACCTTCACCACAGTGAAAGAAGGAGAAGCCCCATCAAATGCCCCTTCCATAAATACCCTAGCATAGCTCTAGACTAACACCTGAAATTGAGCTTGGTCGAATTCATACCTATCCCTAGCCTCCTTGAACTCCAACGAATGTTTCGAGCACCTTCGATTGAAGCTTCCCTTCTGAGAGCAAAGGTATTGAACTCCCTGTCTTCCCAAGCCTATTTCTATTCTCCATTTTCCTAGGCTTAATTTCATGGCATCTTAACCATATAGATATGTTTCTCTAGTTTAGACAAGCATTTAAAAAAAAATCAATCAATTTGGTTGAGAAATGAGGGAGATATCAAGCCTTGAAGATGGACAATTTTAGCCTCGAATTGAATTAGTTATATTGGAGAATTTTGAGAGATAGGAGAGTTAAAGGAGAGTAAAATAGTCATTTAAGTGTTGTAAGACCATTTAGGGGTGGTATACTTATGCTAATAGTGCATTTCACTTATGTTCAAAAATATCAAAAATAGTGCACTGGCGCCTAAGCGTCATATTCTCGCACTTAAGCGCGATGTAATCCGAGAGGCAGGCACCTAAGCGCCACTTATCCTCACTTAAGTGTCGGTTCACGAAAACCAATTTGCAAATGGTTAAAGGTGAAAAATAATCCCAAAAATTGCCATTTTTACTCCTGTCATCATCTTCTTCCGCTCGAGTTAGCAATTTTAATGTTAGGGCAAACCTTTTATTAGAGATTTCTTGGTGGATTTAAGAAAAATTTGCTAGATTTGGATTTCTTAAGGTAAGATCTTCACTTCTACATAAAAATTTTGTATTTTCATCATGTATTTTGAGCACATTTGGAAAAAAACTGAAAATCACTATTTATGATGAAAAGTGAAGAAAAACATATAGAAATTGCATAGAAAGTGTAGTTTATCCTTATAGAAGTTAAGCTTAGTAGATTAAACTTGATCTTTGAAGTTATTATGGAATTTTGTCAAATTTGTAGAATGACCCCAAAAATGAAGAGGAGTAAGGGAAAGACCCACTTTGATTCGAGCAAGTTTGTGAGTTCAAAAGCTCAGGACAAATATAGTGACACTCTACAGTCACGAAAATTGATTCCTAAGAGGTGTTTTAAAAATTCAGGTGGATCCATGGAAGATTTGATCGTTCACCGACAATGGGAACAATTCTGTTGTTTTTCTATTGTGGCCGTGATATCTGTAGTATGAGAGTTTTATGCAAACTTTCCTGAGGCGGAAGAAGATTAAGTCATGGTCAGAGGCAAATTGGTACCTTTTTCATCAAACGTAATTAATATGTTCTACCATTTACCACCTGATACTTTATGTTTTTATGCAAACTATAGTCTGACTGAGACGGAACTGGATGAGATTATTTCATATTTGACTGTTGGAAGGGGACTTTGGAAAATTACTAATGAAAGGAGAGTCAACTCTTTCACTTCAAAGTTAAGTGCACCATCGAAGGCGTGGCACTACTTTATTTCAGCTCATATGTTACCGACGAATCATCTTAGTGAAGTTACGAGAGAGAGAGCAACATTGAATTATTTTATTTAGGAAGGCAAGCTTATCAATATTGGAGCTTTGATTTATCATACTATCATCAGTTCTGCCACTGCCGCTACTACTATAGGTCTGGGATTTTCTTCCTTGATCTCTTCTTTGTGTGAGCAGGATGGTGTGAGATATGATAGCTGGGAAGAAGTGTTGCTACCTCTAAAACCAATTACAAGTGTAAATGTGAAATCGTATTCTGAGCACTTTATTTTTGGTTGGAGAGGAGGATTTTCAAGAACTTATGGAATGTCGATGTTTACCGCTACATTTGCTGCATCCACCTCTACTGCTTCTACATCGAGACCATCTACCTCGCGTATCTACCTCACAAGCATCTACTTCTAGAGGTGTGTCTACTGGAACTCAGGATCAATTATTACAGAGGATGATAGATAATATTAATTGTACCACATATAAGGTACAAAATTTAGAAAATTTTCTAGATCATATTGATGGGTATGCAAGAAGGCATAACGATTATGAGGAGAAGTTTCACTCATCTTTGGAAAGCCTCATTAGGGGTAACCAAGGAGTGGAATTTCTTTCATATCTAAGATACCCTGATTATGTGCCTACAGATGTTTGGAACAGTGGTGATTCAGATGATGAGGAGGAGGACTAAGTTATTTTTATATTTGTAATATGTGATAGACTACGTGGTGTGAACTTGAGACATTTGAGTTTGTATACTTGTTGAACTATGTGATGTGTTAGACTTTTTTTTGTTTAATTTTTATTGTGATGTTTGTGTTTTGTTAGTATTTTGTTTTAAATTCTGGGTAGTAATTGTTGTTGTGTGTTGAGTAATGTGTTTTAGTTAGTTAGGACTGAGCTTATTTCTATGTCTTTTAAAAAGTTGAAAATCTTGTTAGCTTTAATTTTAAACTTTAATTTCAAAAAATTGCTACACTATATTTTTCTTTTATCTTGTTAGTGTGTTTGTTTTTATGTTTAGATTATAAAATCAAAGTTAGTGTGTTTGTTTGTTTTTATGTCTGTACTCACTACTTAAGTCTAATGAATCTCTACATGTTGAATTAAAATTAAAAAGATAGAAAATTGATAAAAAAATTAATTTTACTCATGTTTTTCGTTTTATACTTGTATAATTAGGGTATAAAAATTCCTTTAAGCATTTTATTTCTATTTTTATCCCTGCTTATTGTATCTGCTCCTAAACTGTTTAATTTT
Organism: Phalaenopsis equestris; assembly: GCF_001263595.1. Taxonomy (NCBI): domain Eukaryota; kingdom Viridiplantae; phylum Streptophyta; class Magnoliopsida; order Asparagales; family Orchidaceae; genus Phalaenopsis; species Phalaenopsis equestris. Next base: position 56,915 of record NW_018247155.1, read on the forward strand.
GTTAAAAAATTAAGTTTGGGGGGGGGGGGGGAAAGGAAAATAATTTTAAAAATTATTTTTTTAGTGTAGAAAATGTTAAATATAGTGTAACTATCTTTAGTAAGAAAAATTATATTTTTAAAAAATTTAGAAATTTAGACTTTTATTTTTTATACTTAAGTTTCTTTTATTAAAAGTAATTTTCAAAACTAATTTATATTTATAAGTAAAAGATTTTTATCATGACTTTGCTTTAGGAAAGGAGAAGTGGAATTCAAAATCGTTAAAGGCCAATCCAGATATAGTAATCCTTGCTTGAAAAAAAAAGAAGCATAAAAAGAAAAAAAATATAAGGGAGGAGAAGCTTGAGGATTAGTATCTAATCAAAAATTGGTTCTACATTTGATCTTTTTAAAGTATAAAACTTGAGAAACTCTTAAGCTTAAGCATATAATATAGTAAGTAAAATTATGTCTACTAAAAATTTTTAAGTGGAGAAGATAGAATGCCTGAACTCTATATTTAGAGAATTTACTATATTTCTGAATTAGATAGAAACTCATATTTTCATACTTATTTACATTAAAAATTTCTAAACTCTAAGTTGGTCTCTTTCATTGTAGTTTTTTTCTAAATTTGACTATTATATTTCTACATCAAAATTTTAGAATATCTTAAAGAAATTCATACACATAATCTGCTTATTTGGTTTTAAAGGATTAAAGTGTAGGGATTTTGAAAGACCTAAAACATATAGTGTTTTTAGACACATTTTTATACCTATTTTTTAGATATTATGCTTTAATGGAAGATATTTATGTGTTTTTCTGTCAGGTACAAGTAAAAAGGTGAAAAATGTTAAAATAAGTGAAAAAGAATCAAATTTGGAGCAAAAATGCAAAAATTGTGCAAAAGTGTTTTGGCGCCTGATACACCTAAAATATATAGTATTTTTAGACACATTTTTATACCTATTTTTGAGATATTGGACTTTAATGGAAGGTATTTTTGTGTTTTTCTTGCAGATACAAGTAAAAATGAAAAAAATTCTTAAAGGAGTGAAAAATGATCAAATTTGGAGCAAAAAGGTGAAAAATTGTGCAAAAGAGTTTTTTGGAGCAAAAAGGTGAAAAATGTGCAAAAGAGTTTTCGCGCCCAAGCGCCAAATCCGGCGCTTAAGATCCAGTTAAACAGAGAAGACTGTGTCTAAGAACTAGAGGTCCCACGCTTAAGCACTAGTGACAGTTACTAGACGAGTAAAGTCGGTTTCTGTGAATTTTAAAGAGGTTTTTGAGGCATGCATTGTCTTAAGAGGTGGTTATAGACGAAAGGTATCACGAAAGAATGCATCTCTTGGGGAAATACATAAAATCTAGACATATTTTAAAGAGAAACCAAGGCACCTTTTGGAAAATTATAAAAGAAATAAGAGAGGACTTATAAAAGAGTCTTGAAAAGGTCCGAAAAAATTGGAGTCCTGAAAATATTGGCAAGTTTTGAAAGCTCTTCTCTAGGGAGTTAGTTCGGAGAGATTTTCAGGAACCACTTTTTATTTACTTTATTCTTTTTATTTTTTTTTTGAGTGATTGTAAAAGAGAAGAGATTCAAAGGAACTTCAAGATTTTGGTGGAGAACTTGAGATAAGTTTTTATCTTTTTGTTTTAGACTACTTTTGGTTTTAATCGAGACTTGTTGTTGGTTTGACAATAATTTCTTCTAAACTAAAGTATGGTTTTATTTTTTCCATGGATTCTGAGTAGTTTTCTTTATCTTTCTTCTTAAAATGATAATTAATTAAGTTTTGGATGGAAGTTGTGGAGAGTATTGATCTTTAATGTTAGAAGAAGTTGTGATGATTTAAATTCATGCACTTCATTTACTTCTTGATTTAGCCAATCCAGATGTTAAAATTTATTGTGAGAACATGTAAGAATTGGTCTGGTATTGTCTCAGTCAACAATTGGAAAGAATCACATAAGGTTGTATGAATGAGAATGCAGTTCATATGATTGAGTGCAAATAAATGGGAAAATATTCATTGATGGGTGTAGAGTTAGAGGACTATAAAGTGACAGGTTAAAGGCCCCAACTTGGTTTATTATTTTAGGTTCTGATACGAGAATGTTAGCCCTGAGGTAGAGGGAATCAAGAGAACACTAGAGTGAGAGCTAGTTTCTTCCCTTCTTAGCTGGTCTTCAGAACTATTCAAACTTTAAATTAGCCAATGTTCTTTATAACATCTCTATTATAGGTAAAGAATATTATTGCTCCTATTTGACACAACACAATTTGCATACTTCCACAAAAGAATTCTTATACTTATTATTGATTCATGATAAGAAAATATTTTTGTATTAAATACTTTTCTTCCACAAAAACTTTAGTTATCTTTTTAAGTTGTTATTGTTTCTTTAAAATATCAAAAATAACAAAAATATTTACATTTTAAATTCCTACAAAAAAGGTTTTTACTTTAAGTAATTATTTTTTTTTGAAAATAGAAAAATATTCTAAAAAGTGCATATTGCATAATCTTCCCTGTGGGTTCTATATTCAGGACTTAATCAAAAAGCCCTATATTACTTGATAATGATACGTATACTTACATAGTATCCCAATATAAATATATATAATAATAATAAAATTTAAATTCTTATTTTTCTTCAGGATCAAGTTTTTGGTTTTGTTGCAAAATAAAGAGATATAAATAAAAAACACCATCAAAACTATTATTATATTGTGCATAAGCATTAAGTATTCAGGGATCAAGTTTTTGGCACCGTTACCGAGAATTAAAATCTTCAAGTAGTGGTGTCAACTTCTTAAATCTTTACAAAAAATCAGGATCAAGTTTTTGGCATCGTTGCTCGGGGAGGAAATGAAAGAAAGAAAAAAACTAAGTAAAATTTTATTTTAGAAAGTTTTATTTAAACTTTAAATATTGTATCTTATTTTGTATGTTTTGTTTTATTTTATTTTATTTTAGTGTATGTGGAGTTCACGCTCTAAAGGACTAGTCATATGATTTTGAATTAGAAAGAACTATTAGAAAAATCAGAAAAACCAAAAAAATTAATAATCTTGAAAAATCCAAAAAAATTTCAAAAATGATAAACCAAAATAATCAAAATGTTGAAATTCATCAAGAGTTCAGACATTCAAGAGATTATGTCAACCCTACTACAGATAAACTTCATTGTAGTATTTAAAAATCTACTATGGTGACTAATTTATTTGAGCTTAGACCTGCTATTATCCAAATGGTATCAAATAATCAGTTTGGGGGATCACCAACTGAAGATCCAAATTTACATCTTGCCAATTTTCTAGAATTGTGTGCTACATTTAAATACGATGGTGTTTCAGATGATG
>NW_018247155.1:60277-61274 GCF_001263595.1 Phalaenopsis equestris
CTTTCTCACTGAGAGATAAAGCTAAGATATGGTTGAATTTGTTAGCACCTGGATCTGTCAGAACTTGGGGTGATTTAGCACAAAAATTCCTTGTTAAATATTTTTCACCATAAAAAACTGCAAAACTTAGAAATAATATTACATCTTTTAATCAACCTGAAGGAGAATCTTTTTATGAAGCATAAGAATGATTTAAAGAACTTTTAAGAAAGTGTCCACACCATGCTCTACCAGATTGGTTAATAATTCAAACTTTTTATAATAGATTAATTGGTTCTCTTAGATCTATTATTCTCTTAGATCTCTTAGATCTATTATCGATGCCACTACAGGTGGTTCATTAATGTCAAAACCATTTCATGATGATTATGCTTTAATTGAAGGATGGCTACCAATAAATTTCAATGGCTTTCTGAGAGGGTGAATCCAAAGAAAGTAGCTAATATTCATGAAATTGATGCATTTACTATGTTAGCAAAACAAGTTGTTGCAATTTCAAGGAAGTTAAACCAATTTGGAATGAATTTTTCTCAACCAATTTCCATGTTTGAAGATAATTCATTAGGTCAAATGTTAGATTCTTAAGCATCATTAGAAACTTTGAATTCCATAAATAATAAGCAAAATAACCCATATTCCAATTATTATAACCCAGGTTGGAAGAACCATCCCAACTTTAATTGGAATAACAATTCAGGTGGTAATAATCAGCAATGAGGGAACAACCAAGTAAACCCATTGGGAAACTGGAACAACTAATAATAATTATAGATCTACTTATCATCCAGGTATCAACAGTAATACACAATTTAAGGATAAGAAGTTGTTTATAAAAGAAATGGTGTTTTAAATTGGTAATCAAATACAAAGTCAAGGAGCTACAATTAGAAATATTGAGAATCAACTTGGGCAAATCGCAAGTTCATTAAGTAATAGATACCAAGGAACACTTCCTAGTAATACTGAATCAAATCCAAAAGACCAGAATAAAGAGCAA
>NW_018247155.1:61325-64868 GCF_001263595.1 Phalaenopsis equestris
TAGAAGAAATTGAAGAATCAAAAGAGGACGCTTCGAAAGATTCTAAAAGACCTATTTTTCTGCCAAAAATTGATTTAAAAAAACCACCACCTACATTTCCTCAGAGACTTTGACAACAGAAGTTGGATAAGCAATTTTCAAAATTTATGAAAATATTTAAAAAGCTTACAATCAATATTTTATTTGCTGAAGACTTGGAACAAATGCCAAGATATGTAAAGTTTATGAAGAATATTTTCAACAGAAAAATGAAGTTTGAAGATAATGTGACTGTTGCACTTAATGAGGAGTGCAGTGCTATAATTCAGAAGAAACTTCTTGAAAAGCTTAAGGATCCTAATAGCTTTACAATTCCATGTGCAATAGGTGACATATTTATGGGATAGCTTTATGTGATTTAGGTGCAAGCTTTAACCTTATGTCATTATCAATTATCAATATTTAAGAGATTGGAGAAATAACCCCTACTGCTATAACTCTCTAGTTAGCATATCGTTCAATAACCTATCCTAAAAGAGTTATAGAAGATGTCCTAGTGAAAGTGGATCAATTTATCTTTCCTATTGATTTTATTATGCTAGATATGGAGGAAGATGAAGAGATACCTATCATTCTGGGGAGACCTTTCCTAGCCATTGGAAGAGCAATGATAGATGTGCAGAAAGGGTAATTAATAATGCATGCCAATGATCAAACTGTTACTTTTAACATTTTAAAATCAATGAAATACCCTGCAAAAGGTAAAGATGATGAATGCTATTGAATGAATGTTAAAAGATATATGAGCGAATGGCATTTCAAGGCTACTTATGAAGAAAAATCTGAAGAAAAAGATTTAGAACACGAGCAAGAAGAGGAATTAGATCAATGTGTAAACCTTTTTAAGAAAGATTCAAGTTATGTTCAAGAAAGTTTTAAAATTTTGAACATGATAGACAAAGATAAATCATATTATTCATCTATTGAAAAACTTCCAGAACTTGAATTGAAATTACTTCCTAAACATTTAAAATATACCTTTTTAGGAGATTCCTCTACTTTACCTATTATAACTTCCTTGAAGTTAACAAAGGAAGAAGAAGAAAAGCTGATGAAAATTCTAAAAAAATTTAAGAAAGCCTTCGGATGGACAATTGCTGATATTAAAGGAATCATTCCTTCAATTTGTATGCATTGAATTAATCTAGAAGAAAACTGCAAACCCAGGGCTGATCCATAAAAGAGATTAAATTATGTTATGAAAGAGGTTGTTAAGTAAGAAATTTTAAAGTGGTTAGATGCTGGAATTATCTACCATATTTCAGATAGTGCATGGGTTAGTCCAATTCACTGTTTTCCTAAGAAAGGATGAGTAACTGTAACTGTGAATTAACATAATGAGTTAATACCTACTAGACAAGTTACAGGGTGGCAAATATGCATTGATTATAGAAAATTATATCTTGCCACAAGGAAAGATCATTTTCAACTACCCTTTCTAGATCAAATGTTGGATAGATTAGTTAGGCACAAATACTTTTGTTTTCTGGATGGATATATCGGTTATCACCAAATTCAAATATCTACTGAGGATCAAGAGAAAACAACATTTACCAGTCCTTATGGTACTTTTGCTTTTAGAAGAATGCCATTTGGTTTATGTAATGCCCCTGCTACATTTTAAAGATGTATGATGGCAATTTTTTGTGATTTAATTGAAAAAGGGAGTGAAGTCTTTATGGATGACTTTTTCAGTGTTTGGAACTTCATTTAACTCATGTTTAGAACATTTATCTAAAGTTCTTAAACACTGTGAAGAAACAAATTGACGATGAATGTCTAAAAGCTTTTTAATTATTAAAAGAAAATTTAATCACTACACCAATTATAGTTTAACCAAATTAAGGAAAACCTTTTAAACTTATGTGTGATGCAAGTGATTATGCTATTGGAGCTATTTTAGGACAAAGATATGATAAAATTTTTAAAGTTATTTATTATGCTAGTAAAACTCTTAATGAAACTCAAATTAATTATACAACAACTGAAAAAGAGTTATTAGCAATAGTATATGCCTTTGATAAATTTAGATCATATTTGATTGGAACTCATTGTATAGTGCATACAGATCATTCTGCTATTAAGTATTTAACGAAAAAGAATGATACTAAACCGAGACTTATTAGATGGATTCTTCTTTTACAAGAATTTGATTTTGAAATACTAGATTGGAAGAGAACTGAAAATCAGATTGCTGATCATTTGTTCAAGCTTGAATTAGAAAAATCACTCTGTTTTAAAAAAGAAATTAATGAACATTTTCCAGATGAATCACTATAAATGAGTGGCGTGTTCTATGGTATGTCGACATTGTGAACTATATTGTTAGTGATCTTAAACCCTATGTAATGACATACCAACAAATGAGGAAATTTATTTCTGTCGCTAAGACTTATTTTTGGGATGACCCATATTTACATAAACAAGGAAAGAATCTGATCATTCGAAGATATGTACCATTAGAAGAAACTTATGAAATTATTCAAAAATGTTATAATTCTGATTTTGGGAGACATTTTGGTGTTAATAAAACAGCATACAAAATTCAACAATCTGGATTTTATTGGCCTACAATTTTTAGAGATGTTAATGCTTATATCAAAACTTGTGATAGATGTCAAAGAGTAGGCAATATTTCTAGAAGAAATGAGATGCCCCTTAATTATATGCTAGAAGTTGAAATATTTGATATTTGGGGATTAGATTTCATGGGACCACTTATACCATATTTCAAAAATTTATATATTTTGTTACCAGTGAACAAAGTATCCAAATGGATAGAAGCTGTTGCTTTACCTCGATGTGATGCTTGAAGTGTTGTAAAATTTTTGAAAACGAACATATTTTATAGATTTGGGATGCCGAGAATTATCATTACTGATAGGGGAAGTCATTTCAAAAATGCCATTATGGAGAAGTTATTAAAGAAATATCATATAAATCATAGGATTGCTACTGCTTATCATCCTCAGACAAGTGTTTTGGCTGAATTATCCAATCGGGAAATTGAAAGAATTATTAAAAAATCTGTGAATCTAACAAAAATGGATTGGTCAGTCAAACTTGACTATGCTTTGTGGGCTTATAGGACTGCATATAGAACTCCTATAGGAATGTCCCCATATAGGCTAATATTTGGGAAAGTTTGTCACTTACCAGTTGAACTTGAGCATAAAGCATATTGGGCTATTAAAGAGTTCAATTATAATTTAAAAGAAGATACTGGTGAGAAAATATTGTTACAATTAAATGAGCTTGAAGAGATAAGGAATGAATCTTGTGAGAGTGCTAAGAATTATAAAGAAAAGATGAAAATGTGGCATGATCGAAAAATTCTTACTAAAAATTTTCAACCAGGGCAACAAGTTTTGCTATATAATGCAAGGTTAAGATTATTCTAAGCAAACTTAAGTCGAGGTGGATGGACCCATTTGATGTGATAAAAGTTTATCCTTATGAAGCTGTGGATATTAATGATCCTAATTGATCCTAATTCTGAGAAAA
>NW_018247155.1:64948-68693 GCF_001263595.1 Phalaenopsis equestris
TTTGTTGGGTCAACCAGAATGAGCATTGGTTACGTCGGGCTGACGACGTAAAACCAAGCGCTTTGTGGGAGGCAACCCATAGTTATCTGTGTTTTTGCTTTGATTGTTGTTTTTGAGTCTGATTAAGAAATTTGGGGTTGTATTTTTTAATTTATTATGTGCTAGTGATGATTTTTAGACTTTATTTAGTTACATGTTAAAATAAGAATTTGGACGTTAAGTTGTTGGTGCAAAAATGTGCACTGACGCTTAAGCGCCAGATCCGGCGCTTAAGCGTGGCAGGGTTGCAGTTTAATCACATGTGAAAATTTTGATTTCTAAAAGGTATAACTGAAATTTGGTTGGAATAAATGTCTCTTGGCAGTTTCTAGTCGTGCCTAGAAGTTATGAGGGGGAATTATGCCTATAAATAGATAGGGTTTGTGAAGGAATTTCACCCCGAATTATTTTTAGCCCTAAAAGTCTAAGAAAGAGAGATTTAGAGAAAATGTCTGCATGGGAGATGGATTTGAAGAAGAAGGAAGAAGCCATAAAGAAAAATTTCATTAGTCAAAGTGCACAAAAGGTGTATAACAGTTTCTTAGCCGTTAGTATTGAAGAGATATCTGAGAAGATCAACCATATGGAGAATACTATATCTGTATTAGACACTAGGGTTCTTGAGTTGCATGCTCATCTAGAACATATTGGGTGGCAACTTAAGATGCAATTCAGCCATACCATTTATATAGAGGAAGCAAATAAGGTGATGTTCCTTTTGCAAAAGTGGATCAAAGATGATAGTATTAGAGCTCGTCACCACCGTCCATTTTATCAACTATATATTCCTGGAGAGACTACTGAAGACAAGAATTTGTTCCTTCTAATGAAGAATGGAATTAAGTTAAGTGTTAGGAATTGTGTTTTTGGAGTCATGTTTTAGTGTTTATGTCTTCTGTTTAGTGTTTGTGTCACTTATGTGCTTAATTGTAAATGTGTGTTAAGGGTTTTGTACATAAGATAATTTCTCATCCAAGACTATTTGGAGAGAGAACTAAGTGTTAAATATGTTTGTACTCATTTGTGAATTCATATAAGTTTGTTTTTATGAAAATTCGTGTTATTTTTAACCTCGAATTGAAATAATTTTTAAACAGAATTTTGAGAGAGAAGGGAGTTATAGGAAGTAAAAATAGTCATTTAAGTTCTATGAGACCTTTCAGGGGTGGTTTACTTAGGCTAATAGTGCATTTTTACTTACAATTAAAAATTTTTAAAATTGTGCACCGGTGCTTAAGCACCACATCTCGTGCTTAAGTGCGAGCCATCCCGAGAGGCAGGCGCCTAAGTACCAATTACCCGTGCTTAAGAACGGTTTCACAAAAACCGGTTCGCAAAATTAGTTCGCGGACGCTTAAAAGTGTATTTTAAACCCGAAAATACCATTTTTTACACAACCTATCATCTTCCCCAACTCAAAATCACGATTTTAAGGGCTAGGGCAAGTGGAAATTGAAGATTTCTTGTTGGAATCGAGTGAGATTTGCTAGATCCAAGTTCCTTAAGGTAAGAGTTTTACTTCTATGCAAAAATTTTGGATTTTCACCATATATTTTGAGTACATTTGGAAGATTTCAAAATTTTACAATTCATGGTGAAAAGTGAAGAAAAAGCTATGGAAATTGCTTGGGAAGTTTAGTTAGTGCTTTTGAAAGTTTATTTTAGTGATTTAAACTTGATTTTTAAAGTTATTTTTGGAATTTATCAAATTTGTAGAATGGCACCCAGAATGAAAAGAAGTAAAGGAAAGAGCCCATTCGATTCAAGCAAGCTTGTCGGTTCAAAAGCTTAAGATTGATATAGTGAAGCTCTGCAGTCACAAAAATTGATTCAAGAGCAATGTTTCAAGAGACCGGGTGGAGAGTTAGAAGACCTGATAGTCCGCTGACAGTGGGAACAGTTCTGTTGTTTCTCTGTCGTTGTAGTGATTTCTATTGTGAGGGAGTTTTATGAAAATCTCCCAGAGGCTAAAGACGATCGAGTTATGGTTAGAGGAAAGTTGATACCTTTTACTTCAGAGGTAATCAACTTATTTTACCATTTATCATCGGAGAATTTATGTTTTTTTTATGTAAATTATAGTCCTATTGAGGTAGAGTTAGACGAGATTATTTCATATTTAACTATTGGGAGAGGACTTTAGAAGATAACCAATGAGAGGAGAGTAAATTTTTTAAATTCAAAGTTATGTACACCTTCGAAGGCCTGACACTATTTCATTTCTGCTCGTCTGCTTCCAACCAATCATCTCAATGAAGTGACCAGAGAAAGAGCGACGTTGAATTATTGTATTCAGGAGGAAAAGCTCATCTACATAGGGGCTTTAATCGATCACACTATCATCAATTCAGTTGTTGCAGCTACTACTACAGGTATGGGATTTGCTTCCTTGATATTTTCACTATGCGAGCAGGTTGGAGTGAAGTATGATAGCTGGGAGGAAGTACTATTACCCCTAAAGCCCATTACAAAGGTGAATGTGAAGACTTATTCTGAGCATTCGATTTTTGGCTGGAGAGGAGGATTTTTCAAGAGTTATGGATTATAAACGTCTACTGCATCTACCTCTGCTGCATATTCATCACGACCATCTACTTCTCGTGCTTCTACATCTGGAGGTGATACCAAGACTCAGGATGAGTTATTGCAAAAGATGATGGATAATATCAATTTTACCTCTGATAAGGTACAAAATTTAGAGCGTTTTGCAGAGCATACTAATAGTTATAATAAAAGGAAGAGTGACTATGAAGAGAGATTCTACTCATTTTTAGAGAGCCAGATTAGAGGTGAACCAGGAGTGCAATTTCCTCCATATCCTCGATATCCTGATTATGAACGTGTAGAAAAATGGTACGGTGGTGATTCTGAGGATGAAGAGTAGAGCTAAGAGATTCATTTTATGATTATAATATGATGTGAACTATGTGGTCTGAGCTTGCTACATTTGCATATATGTGTTGTTTTGGACTATGATTTATTTGTGTTTTGAATTTTTTTTATGTTCTGTTGTTGTTGTGATTGTTGTGTTAGATAAGATTTCGTATTTAAATTTTAGGGTAGTAGCTGTGTTTTGTGTTTAGTACTGTGATTTGTTAGTTTAGAACTTAACTTAATTTCATATCTGTTATAAAGTAGAAACTACTACCCTGTATTTTTCTTTTATCATGTTAGTGTGTTGTTTGCTTTTATACCCACTATTTAGAAGTCTATTTGAATCTCCACATGTTAACACATGTTAAACTGAATCTCCACATGTTAAACTAAAATAAAATGTTAGAAAATTTGATCAAGAATTAATTTTTACTCCTGTCTTTAGTTTTATAGTTATATAATTAGGATGTTAAAATTCCTGTTAGCATGTTATTTTTAAATTTTCATTTCCTGCCTATATAATTATCTGATGCTAATCTGTCAAAAATTTAATTTTTGGGGGATGAAAAATATTTTCAAAATTGGAATTTTATTTGTTCTCAAATGTACTACAAGTGAATTTGATTTTAAAAGAAAAATTGATTATGTATATGAAGTTATATTAGGGAAGCAAAATTTGATTTTAGAAAAGAGTAAGAAAATTTAGTTAAAATTTTAAGTAATGAAGAAAAACTTGAAGTTAAAAATTTTTAGCATAGAAAATGATTAATATAAGTGATTATCTTTAGTAAGAAAAATTGTATTTTTGAAAAATTTAGATAATTTAGACTTT
>NW_018247155.1:69270-69924 GCF_001263595.1 Phalaenopsis equestris
GTTTGGGAGATTTTGATACACCTAAAATATATAGTGTTTTCAGACACATTTTTATACCTATTTTTGAGATATTGTGCTTTAATGGAAGGTATTTTTGTGTTTTTCTTGTAGATACAAGTAAAAATGAAAAAAATGCTTAAAGGAGTGAAAAAGAAACAAATTTTGAGCAAAAGGGTGAAAAATTGCTAGTTCCCTATGACCCTAAGCGCTGTTAGATCCGACGCTTAAGCGCCGGTTAAATAGAGAATGTCGCGCCTAAGTGTGCCTAAACGCCGAGACCTTGCGCTTAAGCACCAGTGGTAATTACTAGACGAGTAAAATCGGTTTTCACAAATTTTGAAGAGGTTTTTGAGGCACCCATTGGCTTAATAGGTGGTTGTAACCACAATGAACGAAAATTATCATGAAAGGATGCCTCTCTTGGGCAAATACATTGAATCAAGACACATTTTGAAGAGATCCTAAGGCACATCTTGGAAAACTATAAAAGAAAGAAGAGAGGACTTAGAAAAGAGTCCTGAAAAAGTCTAAAAAAGTTGGAGTCCTAAAAATATTGGCAAGTTTTGAAAGTTCTTCTCTGGGAGTTAGTTCGGAGAGATTTTTAGGATCCACTTTTTATTTACTTCATCCTTTTTGCATCCTTTTTGTTATTTT
>NW_018247155.1:70209-81032 GCF_001263595.1 Phalaenopsis equestris
GATACGTATACTTGCGTAGTATCCCAATATAAATATATATAAATTAAAAAGTCAAGCTCTTATTTTTCTTCAGGATCAAGTTTTTGGTTTTGTTTCAAAATAAAGAAATATAAGTAAAAAATACCATCAAAACCATTATTATACTGTGCATAAGCATTAAGTATTCAGGGATCAAGTTTTTGGCACCGTTACCTGGGATTAAATTCTTACCGAGAATTAAAATCTTCAAGTAGTGGTGTCACTTCAAGTAGTGGTGTCAACTTCATAAATCCTTACATATACAACAAATTTGGGAACAACACCTAAGCCTAGATCCGGCGCTTAAGCGCCGGTGAAACAGAGAAGGTTGCACTGCACCTAAGTGCCAGAGGCAGTTATTTGATGGGTTAATTCATTTTACAGAATTTTGAAGGGACCTTTGAGGCACCTATTGGCTAAAGATGGGTGGTTATGACCACTAGAAACGAAAAAATGGTTTAAAGACTTGTGAAAAGGAGGCATCTCTTGAAAAATACATCAAATCAGGACACATTTTGAAGAGATATCAAAACACCTCTTGGAAAATTATAAAAGAAGGAAATTAAGAGAAAAATGGGGGGAGTCCTGAGAAGTTCTTGTAATAGTTCATGGAGGAACTTTTAGAGAAAATTTTTTGGCACCACATATTTACTTTATCATTTTTATTTTTAATTTTATTGTGAGAGTTAAGAGTGTTGTAATAGAGAAGAGATTCAAAGGAACTTCAAGAGTTTGGTGGAGGATTTGAGATAAGTTTTTATCTTTGTTTCTAAACTACTTTGGTTTTAATCGAGACTTCTTGTTGGTTTGACAATGATTTCTACTTTTAAACTAAAGTGTAGTTTTATTTTCTCTATTTGAGTAGTTGGATTTTGAGTAGTTTTCTTTATCTTTCTTTTTAAAACGATAAGTAGTTAAAGTGTTGGATAGAAGTTGTGGAGAGTATTAACCTTTAATGTTGGAAGAAGTTTTAATGATTTAATTCCATGTACTTCATTTACTTCTTGATCTTACTCATTTAGATGTTAAAATTTGTTGTGAGAACATGTAAGAACTGGGCTGGTATTATCTCAGTAATAATTGGAAAGAATCACATGAGGTTGTATGAATGAGAATGCACTTCATATGATTTAGTGCAAATAAATGAGGAAATAATCTTTGAAGGGTGTAGAGTTAGAGGACTTTAGAGTGACAGGCTAAAGCCCCCAACTTAGTTTATTGTTTTAGGTTCTGATACGAGATGTTAGCTCCCAGGTGAAGGGAATCGAGAGAACTCTAGAGTGAGAGCTGGTATCTTTCCAGCCTAGTCGGTCTTCAGAACTATTCAAACTTTAAATTAGTCAATGTTCTTAATAACATCTCTAGTAAGGTTAAAGAATAAAATTCCTCATATTTGGCACAACACAATTTGAATACTTCCACAACAGAATTCTTATACTTATTACTGATTCATGATAAGGAGAAAAATATTTCATATTCAATGCTTTTCTTTTGCATTAACTCAAGTTATATTTAGAAGTTGTTTCTGTTTTATCAAAATATCAAAAATACTAAAAAGAACTGAATTTTAATTTCTGTAAAAATATCTATAGATTAAGTAATTGCCTTTTTGAAATAGAAAGCTTGTTATTTAAAAGTACATATTGTGAACACTCCCTGTGGGTTCGATATTCAGAGCTTAATCATAAAGTCCTATATTACTTGATAACGATGTGTATATTTACATAGTATCCAAATATATATTAAGTTAAAAAGTTAAATTCTTATTTTCTCTAAGATCATGTTTTTGGTGCTGTTGCAAAATAAAGAAAGATAAGTGAAAAATATAATCAAATACATTGTTATACTATTGCATATAAACAGTCGAGATTAATCATGTCATGCCTTCTATTGAATAGATCAACCTTCCAAGATCTCATTAACTTCATATCTTTAAATAATTGTCTAATTAGCTCAATCTTAGGGTGGCCAAATTGAAACTTATCTATCAAGGTGAACTTACAATTTTCAATAAGATTAGCCACATTATTTTCTAAAAATATGATAATAGGTTCCCCCGCTTTTAGATGCCTTTTCTAATAAGAGGGCAATAAGATTTTTAGATGCCTTTCTAATAAGAGGGAAATTAGCTGTCTACATTAATGGTATTAAATCTAAAATGGTTTGTAAGAATATCAACAAATGAAGTGTTTAAACAACTCAAAGCTTCCTCCCTAGAGGAAGGAAGAATTAAGTTCTTATCCAATTGAACAGTAACTACAATTTCAAAATGCAAAAGACTTGAGAAGATTGAAAACTCCAATAGGTTACCCAAAATAATAAGGAAATATTAAAAGTAAGTAAAAAACTAAGAGAATAGATTGCAACAAGTCTCACGATCCCTTTCATGGATCAGCGAAACACTAGGAGCTGAGAGAGGAGCGCCACCAGCACCACTGCAAAATTTGCCAAATATATATATATATATATATATATATTATTTTTAAATTTTTTTTATAAGAAAAGCCACCTGAAAGAGGCACTTCTTTTGTTATTTATTTATTTTTTTCTCTTTTCATTTTTTTTGTTTTTTTAAACATGAAAAACATAATAAACATGCAATCAAACATGAATGACATGCAATAATGTAACAGAACTTGAAATAACACAATAAAACATGGAGACTTGCATAAAATAACATAAATATAGCCTTGATTAAACTCAGGTTTATGGCTAAACATGGGTCAACCAATTTAATTTGGGTAATTCTGATAGATGTTTTGGGGTATTTGGGTTATTTGAGTAATTCAGGTTATTTTAAGTCATTTGGGTGGTTTCAGGTTATTTAAGATCATTTAGGTGGGTTTGGGGTGTTTTGAGTCATTTGGGTGGTTTTAGCGTATTTCGAGTCATTTGGATGGTTTCAGATTGTTTCAAGTTATTTGGGTGTTTTCTAGGTGTTCGGTTTCTAGGTGTTTGGGTCTTTTAGATTTAAGTTGGACTAGACCTAAGCTAGGTTGGATCTAAGTTGGCTCAGGTTTAGGTTGGGTCAGAGGCCTGCTAGGTCAGGTCTAAGCTTGGTCAAATCTATGTTGGTTCAGACCTGGGCTAAGTTTTAGGGTTTAGGTTAGTCTGGGCTAGACTTGAGCTGGGTTGGGTCGGGTTTGGGTTGGTTCAGACCTGGGCTAGGTTTAGGGTTTTTGTTAAACCATTTTAGGGATTAGAATTAGGTCGGGTTCAGGTCGACTTGAGTCAAACCTTAACCCAAGTCTAATCCAAGGCTATTGAGTTGACCTATACTATATTTTTTTACTCAAATGCTTAAATTAAAACCCCTTAATTTAAAAAGAAAAGAAAAGAGGGAAGACTTACACAAAGTGTCGGCTAACCAAAGACTGGAGAACTGGTTTGAGGCACTCTCCACTTGGTTCAGAGTATAAAGATACAAGTGTGTATTTTTGTGCATAGAGAGGGATAAATAATTTCCTTTTATAAGCAACGATGGTTGTTCTGAGCCGTTGATCAGATGAGAATTGAAAGTCTGCATTACTCTGATAATTTTAACAATCGTCGACAGTTGTAAGATATTTTCAATCGTCTGATCTAGTTGGCGGCGAGATGAGGATATGTGGACAAATGCTACAGATCGGTGACACAGAGTTAGGGGGAGTGGCCATGCCTAGGATGGGACTAAGCATGGTCACAACCCAGGCATGATGTGACCACGCCAAGCCAAAAGGGCACAAAGTGCTACTTTTAAAAGTTCAGAGGCACTAAGACAATTCTGGAAGCTCCATATGCCTTCAAAAGCTGCATGTGACCCAAAAAAGAAGTCAATAAAGACATTTGATTCTTATATTAACTGGAAAACTATTACATTTTAAAAAAATGAAATTAAAATATCAAGCCCACCAAAACTAAATTAAGATGCATTAATTTAATTAATTAAAACCACATATAGGAAGATCAATTGTGAACTCTATATTGGCCAACTCAACAATGAAACTTAGAATCATGCATACCCTTAAAATAGTCTAGTCTAGAAGACTATGTCAGATTACTAGATACCTCAAGTTAGCGTTAAGGATTATGACATATAAAAACCGATACCTACGCCCCTTTTGACTATGTAGGTGACATAAGATGTAGTAACCCAATGTTACTAAAATAGGAACCCTTAACCACCTATAATTAAGAAGGACTACACTCATCATCGGTATGACAATATGGATGTCCTCTTACTATTTGATTGGTTA
Source organism: Phalaenopsis equestris (assembly GCF_001263595.1). Lineage (NCBI taxonomy): Eukaryota > Viridiplantae > Streptophyta > Magnoliopsida > Asparagales > Orchidaceae > Phalaenopsis > Phalaenopsis equestris. Next base: position 74,463 of record NW_018247155.1, read on the forward strand.
ATTGTCTTAGGCTATTGATTAACCCAAGATGACAGAAAATTATGTATATCTTGACTCGGAACATCATTCCAAAATTTATGTTATTCCACATATCCAGACTCCTTATAATGTCTAGATTTTTCTTCGGGCTAGGCTCTCAATTTACAACTAGAAACTTTTTAAAGGTTTGGATCAACCTTCAAATCAAACCTTCAAATTAACCTTCAAGTTAAAGCCTTCAAAATCAAACTTTTCAAATTCAAAATTTTCTAAGTCAACCCTCTTCAAATCAAACTCAAAACTTTTCAAAATCAAAACTTTCCAAATGAAATCATTCGAAACCAAAAATTTCCAAATCAAAACTTTCAAAATAATATCTTTCAAGTTAAATCTCTTATGTCAAACTTTAATAATTTTTCAATCTCAACCCCAGGGTGCACTTTCTTCTCAAATTTGATTAAACCTTTTCTAGGTCTTTTCATGACACATCATTATTGAACTATAAGTTATAACCTTTAAAATCTCAAAGTACCAATATTTGAGACGTCCAATATTGAAATCCTAAATAATATTAGCCAAAAATTTAATCAAGATCTTAGGAATTTATAACTGTTATGATGTAATTAACTATGACGATTTGCCCTTATAGAGATACTAGATCCTATTATAAAATAAAACCTATCTTACACCCCCAAGGTAGGAGAAAAATATCCTGTTAATGAATATTTAAAAATCCTAATGATTTTCATCATATGAATGATAATATCTATTTTAAGGTAATAATTCTGCCTCTTAAGGTAATATAATTTTCATCGAATGACATATCCAATCATTTAGATAGAAATCATTCAAGATCAATGGTGGACACGAACAAAAACAACAAATAAACACCAAAAGAGTTATTTGGTTGGATCTATTAATATTCTTCATAAGAGTCTTTGGAAGAAAAATTTCTTCCTGATGTAACTTCCTCTTCTCTAGTGATTCTAATTCAAAAATTTATACTATAGCTTGGTCTACTTTAATTAAACCCAAAAATTATTTCTGACTTGGTTTGTCAAATATTGACACTATAAAATTGATGAGCAAATCTAAACTTTTCCAGGGCATTTTTAATTCTTTCTATCCTTTGACAAATTGGTGTACTAACCACCATGGTTGTTTATGGATTTAACATAAAAAAACTTATTTCCACTTTTTGGAAAGAACTAAGCAAAGTGGCTGTAGAATTTGTGATTCCTTAAAATTTTATATTACCTGGAGTAATAACTTGCTTTTCTCTTTTAAACCTTGGCTAAATGGGTATTCTCTTTTTAGAATATTTTGTCACATATCTTTAATTGGTTTAATTTACCTTCTTTAACATTCATTAGTGAAGTTACTCATAATAGTTCTTAGTCTTTCTCTAATCTGAACAATATATTAGATATTTGCTTGAGAGAAATTCTTAAAGTGTCTATCTCTGATAATATGTTGGCTGCTCTTTGGAAAGATTTAAACTCTTACTCACAAAAGCATATTTATAACTTTTCTTGAGGCGTTTTCATTATTATTAGTAGGGGTAGTTACATTTGGTATAAAGGTCACTCTTTAAAGATTACGATTACAACTTGAAATATATTGCTTAATGGGCAGAAGACTTGTGATATTTTGAGGATTGAGGGACTATTTTGGTAAATAGTGTTTATGTTCTTTGTTTTATTCTTGAAGATACACACAATCACTTATTTTTGAATGCAGTTTTTCTCATTTTCTTTTAAAAAGACGTGTTTCTAAGGGAAGCTTTTTTATGGTAAGTGGAAATATGCATCACATGCTAGGTTTGTTTACAACTTTTCTTTGAAGATCAATAAGAAATTATCCTTACTTGCTTTTAATCTTACGACCCGTTTCATTTGGAGAGAAAGGAATAACAAAATTTTTAGAAATTCATTTATTAGTATGAAAGACTTATCTGTAATATTCATTGGGCAGTTAGGTTGAAAAGTAGAAAGTGGAAAGGTATTGATCCTCTTCTTATAAAGGATTTAATATATTTCTTCTTTTTTTTTCCTTGATGACAGAGAGTATTCTGTTTTCCTTATTATCTTCACTTATTCTGGATGGTTCTTCTCCCTTTTCTTTGATTGGGTGTTAGTCTGGTTTGGACTAAATCAAATATTTTATTTAATCTTTTGAAGATTTTATGGTTTTATGGGAATATTGGAGGGAAATAACTTAATACACTATAATTTTCTAGTAATTTTTTCTGTTCGGATAGTTGGAGAAATTTGGTTTGCTGGAAGTTGTTGCTTCTTTACTATATTTCTTCCTCTTCTCTACTATATATCTCCTTTGTCTCATTGGATAGCTAGTGAAGTTTAGTTTGCTGGAAGGACATCCCTTTTATTATTAGATTTTTCTATTAAAATTTAATTTAATTGTTGAATAGCAAGTGAAGTTTCATCATTCAGGGGAGGTTTTACTTTCCTCATGTTGAACATATACTTCTTTCTTAATCTTTTGATATTTTATATGCTTTACTTCTAACCAGATATAGAAGTACTATCATTTTGGAATTATTGTATTTCTTTTCGTCGATGAATTCCTCAAGTAGTTGTTGGCTGGGTTTTTTGAGCTTGTCCTCGTTTTTCGCTTTTTTTAAAGTGGCCAAGTATTGTTTTTCCTCTGTATCTAATTCAGGTTTGGTTTGATTAATCTTTATGAAGGCTTTTACTCTACTGAAAGATACTACGTTTTCTCTGATGTGCCGTTATGTTTGCTTCCTCGAGATTGTTATAAGATTGTCAATTTTATGGCTAGGGTGCGGCGAACGGCAGAGACCGACAAGGAGAGAAATGCGGAGCTGTTCTAGTTGTGGTACTATCTCATGCTCAAGCCTATACTTACCCTTTTTCTTTCCTCATTTCCAGAATCCTTCTTTCTTCTTCAAATCAAGGAGGCCGTACACCAAAACCCTAAACCCTTTTCTGTTGCCCTCTAAAAATCTCTCCACTCCCCTTTCCTTACCTTTAAGACCCACTCCTTTGTCTAAAGTATCACAAGTTCTCTTTTCATCTACCGGCAATGGCAAGGAAACTGAGATTGAGCTACTCGGCAAGCCATCTCTTATCTCTATCCCCGAAGAAGAAGCCCCAGAGTCTTCGAAATCCGTTCATCTCGACGATGCTTTGGCCCCTTTCCTAAAATTCTTCAAGGCCAAAGATTTGGATGGACAAGACCAATTAGGCCAAAAGAGCCAAGCGTCACTGGGTAGAGAAATATTGAAGGAGAAGGAAAAGCTAGATGAGAGAACGAGAATTGGAGTGGAGTACTATGACCCAAAACCTGGTGATTTGGTCGTTGGAGTGGTGGTATCGGGGAATGATAATAAGCTCGATGTTAACGTTGGTGCTGATATGCTGGGCACGATGCTTACAAAGGAGGTACTTCCCTTCTATGATGCGGAACTGGCTTATCTGTGCTGTGATTTGGGAAAGGAGGCGGAGGATTTCATGGTGAGTGGGAAAATGGGGCTGGTGAAGGATGAGGTGGCGATGGGTGCAAGAGAAATGTCAGGAAGGTCCGCTGTGGAAATGGGTACAGTTCTTTTCGCTGAGGTTCTAGGTCGAACGCTTAGTGGGCGGCCACTACTTTCTTGCAGGAGGATGTTCCGCAGGGTTGCATGGCATCGAGTGAGGCAGGTTCTATCCTCTCTCTCTCTATAGTTAAGCAATTTAAACATTCATAACCATTCTTGTAAAACAATGCGAATAATTTTTAGCTATGTTGGATTTCTATTTGTTCATTATGCCTTAGGCTGAAGTGTATGGTAGAAGTTTTTAGGGAATATCATTACGCTAAAGAATGAAATTGGTTCATATATTTTTGTCATTGCTTATTCCATGTGTGGTACTCTTGTGGGAAAGTTATGCTAACATTTCGCACTTTTGAGAAGGCAGGTATGTTACTAAGTTTTTGATTATTTAAGTCTAGAGCATTTTTTTCACTCTAATTGCCACAGCTGCTGCTATGCCTTGCTTTCTCAACCGCTTAGAGATAGCTGAGAGGAGATCTTAAACTTCCTCCCATCTAATGTGGGAGAACTTAGTTGCCTGTTGATGATCCAAAAGCTAAATTTCGGCAGCCAGAAGTTTTGCGAGAAAGCATGAGAATTTTACCTAATTATCTTACATCCATTGGGGCTGCACACAAAAAAAAAAAGAAAAAAGAAAAGAAAAAAGAAAAAAAAATGAAATGAAGAAAAAAGAAAAAAAAATGAAATGGAAGTATAAAAAAAAGTGGTTTATTTAACCATTTTATCCATTCATCTTAATGGAATTACAAACATTTTCCTCCTTTAGTGGACTCTTAAGTGCTACCATTGCATTCTTATTATTATGAATCATACCCTTTATCCTCGAAGATTTTCAAAGTGGGGGATTGCAAAATCGTATAATTTGGTCCTACATCAAAGGGGTCTTGAAGCTAAAAAAGAATGCACTTAGAAATACATCGAAGAAAACAATGGATAAATTTGATTGCTTATTACTTTTTTCATTGTTGAATATAGATATTCAATGCATATTGAATACAAATATGTTGGAAAAAGGCATTTTCTATCGAAAAATTCTTATTATTGGCCAGATTTCCCAAAAAGATATGGTTATGCTTTCTAGGATCCCATAATTTAGGTTTTGATTTGATTGTTGTTATTGGCTGAAAATTGGAAATTAATCGAACAACATTGCATAAGATCTGTTTCTTCTAAATGGCTGTCTGTGAGTGGATTCTTTCTTGCGGAAATCAACAACTTTTTTTGGATATTTAAACCATGGAGGAGAATCCTAAATCATAAGAGTAGTTATTATATGAGGGGATCCCACCACAGCCAGCAAGATAACCATTAATGGAAGAAGAAATCATACTAAATATGGATTATATTTGAATATGTTTTCTATTTTAATTATTAGAGGGCATATTGGGAGTTCCTATTTGTTCTTCAAGTACCTAATTTCATAAAGTTATACACTTGCAACTGCAATTTAGAAAAGATTAATTTCTTTTCTAATCAACAAATCAACTTATATACATATTTTCTCCCTTGCAAAGCTCTTATATGTGATGTAAGTTTACCTTTTCTTTTTCTCAACTCTATTCAAAATGAAGCTTAGTTGTGTACCTTACCTATAGAGATGGAAACAATAATAATTAGTTCATATCTTTTATTACTCGTCATTAAGTCCAAGAAACGACACCTTCATTTAAGTGTTAGTTTCTTTGAGTTGATTCTAAAACTGGTCTTTAAGATTCTACTTGCTTAGAGAAAGAAAAAATTAGAATGGCTGACAAGTGATGTTTCTGCTTTGACTACAACCTAAAAGAATTCTCAATCTCTTTCTTGAACTGGCTTTTGGACTGAATTCTTACATATCCTATAAATTGTACATCGCCTTCTCTGTGAAAGAGCTCATATCTTTTTGAGAAAATAGAAATGGAGCATTGTCATTAGTGCCTAAAGTAAGTCATTGCTTGAATTTTCTTTCTTTTCTACTTCTTGCACTTCTTGTAAAGTAAATACATGATGCAATGACTATATATATATAAATAAAGGAAAAGCTAACTTTTTTATTGATTTGTCCACTCGAGTATACAAAAGGGTCAAGGACTTTCTTTTTACCAACCAATTTAAGAAAAAAGAAAAGCCTAGGGATATTTGTGTTCATTTTTTTGAGAGTTTCGTCCTAAGAAAGATCTATGATTTTGTCAAAGCTTCAAACTTATAATGGTTTTGGGTGAACTTAGCCGGCTTGGTGGAGTTGAATAACTAATTTGGAATACCTTTTAAATAAGTTCATGGGGTATTGCTACTTAACAATGATTGAGATCTCAAATCTCTAATTTGGATTTTTGACTAACTACTTTATGTTTTCCTTTGAAGCTCTATAATTTATTGAATGTATCATGCATCGACTTTTTGGTCTTTTAACTTTGACTAACCATGATCTTTAAAATAATTATTTTTTTACAAGGAATTATAGAGTTTGAATCTCTCTTCTTTTGACTTCTCAGAAAATTTTTTTTTGCTTGCTTGGCTTCTCCTCTTTTTTTTAATGGGAATGACATGTTTTATGTTGCGAGAAAGATTGTCATCTTAGTTTAGGTCATTAGTTTTACTTAATGAAATGTTAAATTGGCCCATGTATGACTCATTTTTTGGATAAGCCCTAAAATAGAGAAGGAAAAAGGTTTTCAACTTATTGGCTACCATTACAACTGTAGAGTACATATTTCTTCCTTACCCAAAGTTTTGTGTGTCAGCTAGCCAACAATTTGATGTTGAAATTCCAACTTGGGTATGAATGATTTGGAAAGTTCTCTGACAGTAATATTTGTCTGACACTGAGAAATGCTAGCCAATAATGTTGGCTTTCTTTCTATGGAATCACCCTTTAAGGAAGTTCATCTATCTGAGACACTGTCGGCACTAAAAAGTAAGAAAGAAAGGTTGTTTGGGGGGTCGCCCGTAAGAAGCTGTCGGCAGCCGGAATTGAAATCCCATCGCCCGCTTCGGAAGGAAAATTTAATTTACGTATATATATATATATATAT
>NW_018247155.1:82083-83943 GCF_001263595.1 Phalaenopsis equestris
ACAGGAGCAGTATAACATGCTATACATGAAAGACAGTAGCAGGTAGAAACAGGACAAGTGTAACATGCTATACAGGGAGAACAGTAGGTAGAAACAGAAAAATATGCTATACAGGAAGAACAGTAGTAAGTAGAAACAGGACAAGTGTAACATGCTTTACAGTATAGTAGCAGGTAGAAACAGGAAAATTAATTGCTGTAAAATGCAAAGCAAACCTGCCTGTACGCCTGTGAGATCCGCTGTCCCTTAAGTATAGCAAACCTAAATGCATCTAAAAAAAAAAAAGGTCTGCAAGAAAACGTCATCCAGGAAATATGAGGAAAAGCGGAAAAAACTCGAGAGACTCGACGAAAAAAGACTCAAAAAGAAAATCCTCAAAAAAACTCCTGGGGGAAATCACGAAAGAAAGAAAAAGTAACACGAGTGCTTTGTCCCAAAGCTTCGATAAAACAAAGAAACAAAATTCGGATGAGGGGGACCGCAAGCACTCGTATGGGACTAGGCTCAGATAAGGATCCAGGAAGGCTACTCGGTCACCCGAACATATAGAACCCACCACTCGTATAGAAGTGTGTCTTGAACCTCACTTAGGGGGCTACGTCCTAGCCTAAACATGTATTCGTCAGGTGGACAACTAGTTTTAAAATGTATTTTAAAATTTATGTTTTTTTTTGACATGCAAATAGGTCTCAAAAAAGAGATTATCAAATTTTTATTTTTTAGCGAAAAATATATTTTTATTTTTTTTTGAAATAAGTTTTAACAATTTTTATTGTCCACAAGTCGATTACGCTGTCGGGCGTGAGACTGCCAACCACCTGGGGAGGTTCAAGCCAACTCTCGTTAGACTTATGTCAGTAAAGAATACCGTTATCCTATTGTTCATCAAATACCTGGATCTTGATGTTATAGGATAAGACATCTTTTTGCTCTATCTTAAGTGTGCCTTTATCATCACCACCCTACGCCCCAAAATAAACTACTTGCGACCATGCTTGATGGTTTCACGTATAGCAAAATGCTATACATAAACATTTATGCGTCGGACATAAGCGTCGAAAATCGAACCAAGAAGCAAGGAAAGAAAATAACAAAAAATGGGGTGAGAGGGAGGAGACACTGATCCATCTAAAACACCGAAAAGGAGAATTGATCAGTTCTCAAAACTTCTATCGAAAAGACCTGGAAAAGTAGGGCCCAAGGTCTTTCCTAACAAACATAAAAGGCTACTTTGCGCTGATTTTTCAAACCCCAAAGACGTAGGATTAATCAAATCAACCAAATGATCTCTCAAATAAGGCTTGCACATCCTCCCAAACCCCAAGTTGATATCAAAATCTTCCAACTTCCAATTTAATCCATGGCCTCACACCTAAAACAAACAAGAAATTTTTCCAATGCACTGAGGTGTAAGATCCACGGCCTAAGTGAGGTAAAGCCAGGAAATTCACGGGTAAAAGCCAGTATCAGCACCCTCTAGCTCCAGACCTGAATAAACTCCCACAGGTGACTCACGGCCAAGGCAAAGAGAAGGCCCACGGCTAAGGCAACCCAAGGTCAAAAGAGACTCACAACTAAGGCAACCCGAGACCAAAAGGGGCTCGCGGCCAAGGCAACCCGAGGCACAGAAGGAGAGGAGGCTCACGGCTAAGGCTACCCAAATCGATTATATGAAGATATTTGATATACATAGGAGAGTGAATGGACTAACCCTCACAAAGCCTCCAAACTGACTCCAATTTCACCAAGTAGGACATGAGGAAATTGTTCAACACATCCTTCAATCACCTCACTTCATTGATAGGGCAAAGACATACATTTAGGGTCCGTTTGGGGCAATTTATAAGTGCGGCCGCCGGC
>NW_018247155.1:84742-85487 GCF_001263595.1 Phalaenopsis equestris
CCCCCCAAACATGCATAAAACAGTAGAATGAACTTCCTAGCATGCATGAAAGGCCAAATAACCTCTCCAATATTTCATTCCAAACGAAAATAAGTGAAAATCTCTATAATACTCATCCCATCATGCTTGCAAGAGGAGCAAAAATCATTTCAAAGGCATGACTTAACTCCCTAAATGTTTCCAACGTAAACATGCCACGAGAACCATTAATATGTCATAGCCTCCCTAGTTTAAGCAAATAACCCAGTTTAGCTCTTTGGACATGCCCACATTTCATTTTTTTTTACATGTCTCTAGAGTGAATACTTCGAAGTATATGAAAGTAAAGAGAACTAGTATGCTGAAATATCCAACAGAACTATACTCAAGGCTCGGCAAAGAGAAAACCGAAGAGCAACGAGGCACCACAGAAGGGGGGGAAGAAGAGTATCTCAAGAATGCTAAAGTAAAGCCCTGCAACACAAGAGTTCACCCCAAAGAAGTGCTCTCACAGAAATTCCCTCTCCAAGCTCCTCTCAAAAACTTTTCTCAACAACCTCAAAAATTGCAAGAGGAACTATCCTTATAGGCAGAGAAGGGGGGAGAAGAGAAAAGAGGATCACACACACGGTCCACGGCACTCGAATTGAGCCAAAAAAGAAAAGGGATGTTCCCTGCCCACAGAAGGCGAAGCCAACGACATCTCTCGGACCGAGCGGCGAGAGCAATGACAGCGAGGGAAACATCGGGAAGAGGAGGAGAAATG
>NW_018247155.1:85857-92689 GCF_001263595.1 Phalaenopsis equestris
TATATATATACATTAAAACACAATTTACTCGCGCGTGACGACGCGACAAAATGGGTGTCCTCCCCGGGCAAAATCGATGTTCCGGACGCGTTGGCGCAGTCCGTTTCGTCATCCGGGGTCGCTCGGACGACGTCGTCGACAATCGGGTCAAAACGCGCCGAAATTTAAATTTTACAAAATTTCGACCCGCGATCGATCGTCTCAACAGGTTTATTTCAGCATTCAACAGGCAACAATGCAGGCAATGCGAATTGCGGCGATCGGACATATCGACTCTCCGAATTGCGAAGCTTGTGCGCGGGAGTGCGAATTGTGCAAAAAGCCACCCTAAGGCTCGGGAAGGTCCTATATGGAATCCCTTTTGGGTTTCCTCATGTTAGTTTCGTCCTTCTAAGTGCTAGAAGTTGATACCACACACGCGAAACTCCAGAAGGGGACGGAAGCGGGTCGAACTAAAACGAGGCGGGTCCCACTTCTAAGGTTCTAAGATAGTCGCAGGAAGACCCCTAAGGCTAGATCTTAACTCCTACGAGGAAGACTAGACCTCACGAAAATTGAGGTCAACAGACACCCTAAACACTCTCCTTTTGATAGAGGTTGTTAAGATCTTTGCATCATACAAAATTGAGTTTACCCTCATCCATATAAACTGTCCACAATTTATGAGCTAGAAGAACATTTTATGTAATGATTCAGTCTTTATCCTTTGGTGAATGTTTCTTTGTTAGTTTTCCATTGCTTATGAGAACTTGGTCTACTGCTTCACGATTTACCACATTTCTCCTTTGTTATGAACGTAAAAGTTACTCATAAAAGTAAATTCAATGATGTTTAATGCCCTCCTTTCCATTTGTTTCATAGAGTAATTGTGTCTTCGTTTTTTTGCAGAACATTCTTTTTTCTCTTTTTCTTAAAAAACCTTTTGAGGCACCTTGACCGTTGTTCTTCTAGTCCGTACCTTGTTTTCAACTCATTGAAGAAACATTTCTTGATCCTAAATTTTGATTTTGAACCAAAGCTGATATTATTTTGGTGAGTTCTAATCTGATGTTTTTTTGGTATTATTGCTTTTCACATCCAGTTATCTCCATTCAATAAGTCTCTCCATCTAATAGGATGGCTTTTCCTTTTCTTTTTATTTGTTACAGCAGTTTATCCCTTGCTATCAACCATGGAGGAAAATTTCTTTCAAAATAGGATAATATGCTTGAATACAATTTGATCACATTTCAATTGAAACTATACGTGATTAAGATTGCTAGCATGGATATTTATGTAAAAAGATGCTAGTGCCTCCTCCCTTTTAGAAAGGCTGTGTTGCTTGTTGTGTTTTATTGAGCTGCTTCTTAATCCATTTGATCATCCATAGCTATTATAAGCTGCATTTTTTTGGGATTTAAATCAGTTATTTATTTTTTAAAACTTATTGTTGAAAATTGAGCAATGAAAATGTAGAATATTGTGCTTATCGGAGACTCAACAGAATTTGTTATAATCAGGAAAGAAAATTTTTTTTTTAGGATACACATTTGTTTGAGATTCCAGCCTTTTTCTTGTTTTTTCTCAAAGATGTATTTCTTCATGGTAATTGATTGTAGACATTTTTTCTACTAATAGCTTTGTTGATGGCAATTTAGCGACATTCTAGATGTTTAGTATGTACTAATTTTATGAGTATTTTTGAATTTATATGAAGATTATAGTTTTTGTAGCAGTTAATAATTTCTTGTTATTCTATATTAGTAAAAGTGAAGGTCATATATCTTCCAAAAAAAGTAAGCAAATTCTACCTATTACTTTGAGTGCAATGCGCTTATTTGAATTATTTGGTAGTAATAATTTTTCTAAATAACAAGATAAGATGTCATGTTAACTTGCAGTGGTATTCTTCAATGATTAACTTTTGAAAATTAGAATTTCACTATATTTAATTAGAAAATATTGTAGAAATATCATATTAATGTGTAATTTAACAACATACAGTTGTAACACTATATCCAAATGATATTGAAGATTTGAGATGGTACTATTGTATTATCTAATTTTGTTACTATTTTTTCTATTCATATGATGACGAAATGAATGATTGATGTAAGTTAATATAATACTAATTTTCTCTTAGCTTAATATTTCTATTCTATGTTTATTTATTGCAACTAACTGTTGGCGGCTCTTATAATAAAATTATTATGTTTCAATGACAAGTGTGAGGCTCTTGAAGTTCTTGTAACTCTTATATGTGGGGTTGCATTCTAATACTTCATATTAACCTTAACAATTATTCTGTACATAATATTTTTGATGAATTAATTAGATAAGTATCTATTTTTATTGATGCTCATACTTAATTTAAATTAAGTATGAAATTATCATTATCAGGAGAGTTAATTGTAGCCTTGCATGCATGAAACAGATTAGAATGGTTCCTCCTACTACTTGTAAGTGGTCATTTTAGTCTCAAATTAAATGAAATATTTGATTTTGTTTTTAGACCTTTAAAATAGAAGAATAACAAAATTTAAGTCAAACTTAACAAATGATGGTATTTAGAGATATGCTTATTAATGTTTTTTATAAAATTTAATTTTCTACTTTGGTTATTAACGATATAATTTATTAGTAGTCTTCTCAATTTTTCTTCATTTTTATGTGCTTATGATGAAAGTAATAAATATTAAAATTTAAATTGTAGCAATTATTATTGATAATTTTTTTACAAAATATCTCAAACTAAAAAATGTCATTTGTTAATTTAATAAAAACTTCAAGATTTAAATTTTTGAAACGCATTCATTTTTAGCACCATCCAATAATTTAACTTCAGTTTTGGCTACTTCTATTGGTGAGACCATTTTGATTTTCATTTTAAGAGTTCAATGAATAAATCAGTCTTTTTATACAATGTGGGACTAAAATGAAGTCCCTAGTTGGTATATCATTTGTCATTTTCTTTCTTGTTTGCACATTGAAGCATTGGCATCTCTTTATTGCTTTTTATTGCACTGTTTGTAGTACTATTTGCTTGTAACACCCAAATTTCATGATACCAAGTAAAGTTTAACACAATTGAAAAAGATACCCCAATTATTTTCATCTCCCGAAATTCAATCGAAATAATTTTATAAAATTCTGTGAATGAAATCAATCAATTCACATAAAGTGTCATGCATGAATTATTAGTGGATTGAGATATATAAAATGTTGAAGTTTGAAGTTTAGTTAACCTAATTAAATCCTTAATTATATTCCTAATGATAGAATTACTGTTCTCAACAAACCTTCACTCCCTTCTATTTGCTGCAAAGAGGGCAAGTGCGCATCAAATTTCTTCCCCTCACCTGATTTTCTCTTCCCTCTCCCATTTCCTCTAACACATTGTCTCGGTTCCGCTCAGCAGAGAAGGTCTGCGATTCTTGCTACAGTACAAGGATAGACTGCGCGAGTCGGCATCACTAGGGAAGCTGCGGGCGACATTTTAGGGCTACAAAGCTTCAAAATTTCCCTTTTCTTCTCCTTTCTTCTGACCTTGCCTTCTCCTTGTTTGTTTCACGTTAGCAGAAGTGAGCTTCGGGCGCGAGCAACAACAAACCGTTACTCTGCATTCTAGGGCTCCGACGCAAATTCTGTGAGCATGAATCTCTCTTTCATGTCAATTGAGACTTTCATTTCCTTACTCTCAATTTTGTTTTAACATTTGCTTTGTTTTGTGTTTTTCTCATTTCCGGCAACTAATAAAGGTGCTGATTTTGTTCTGGAAGTGGCGTAATTGTTTTTTTGAGCTTCTAAAAATATTTTAGCTCGAAATTAGTGAGAAGTAAGGTTTGAGGTGATATGACAAAAAAGTGAAATAAGCAGTTTTTGAAAGAAAAATTTATGCCAAGAAGCTTGTTGAGGTATGTTGTGGTATTTAATGCTTGTTTCTGGGTTAATGCATGTTATGAGCCAAATTTTATGAAACCTTTGTTGTCTACGAGCCCCAGGCTATTTATATGAGGCGACGAGCTCGAGACGAGCGTGTGGACACTCGTTGTAGGCCTGTTCCGTCAAGTTAGGTGAAATAATCTTGTCTAATTTAAGCAAAATAATCTTCTTTAGACTTTCATATGATTTATGTTTCGATACATATGTACTTAGAACTTCTTATATATTGTAAATGGATAACTGCAATTGAAAGTATGTATGGACGTTTACTTTTGTTACGATATATGTAATGCTATGATCAACCTATGCTACATATGACTATGCATATGATATGAATTTCCTGCAGGTATTCATTTTTTATACTTCATGTGTATGATTATGATACATGTAATACCTGATAAATGCTTGATGTAGAAGTGATGATTTAAATGTTATGAGTAATAATGAGGGTAGACTATTACATGAGTGATTTGCAAGTACATTATGCCTGATTATTTCTCTGAGCTCTTTGTTGCTCCTTCGTTATTGCCTTCCAGTTAAGGGCAACGAGCACCGGGGCGAGTAGCCATGTGTGTCTTTGTATAGCTTTTGCGCGATAGTTTTGGGAGCTTGTACATATATTTTGGGTATGTATTTTTGTTTTATTCGATTTTGTAATTCTGTATAGTTTTCATATTTTGGATAATATGATTTTGATGCTGTTGACCTCATTTCTGGATGGTCTTTTTTTTGTCTCTCCTTAGAGCCTAGGGTCTAGCTTTAGGCTTTCCCCGTTCGACTCTCTTTGAGGACTAGTACGAAACCCACACTATTTAGAAAATTCAAGCCTTTTCGTCACTCCTTCGAGTTTCTCATGGGCGGTCCCAAATTCTCGACATTCCGTTGAGTTGATTAGGATCGACACATGAAACTCGAATCGAGTTCCTACATTAATAGGAGCAGCCCCTAGGGAACCCCTTTGCGACCCGAGCGTTCGATAACGCCGCATTTTGTGCTTGCTCGCTGCTCGATTCTGCCCCGGCTCGCGTCCTCTCCTCACCCGTAGCGGCACGCTCGTGTCGTCCCGTAGTCGAGGCTCACTCGCCGCTCGACCCGTAGAGGCTCGTGTAACAGATCTCGTCTCCTCTGGTTCCTCTCATTCGTACGACTCGACGACCCTAACAACGACTCCCTAACTGCGGCTCGCTGGTACCTCTCCTCTTGACAGAGCCGCAGAACTCCTGTCTACTCGTCATTTTCTAGTGGCTTGCCTAGCTGCTCTGGAGATGGTATCGACGATCCATTCCTATGTCACTGCACTTGCTGATGACTTCCCTATTCCTACTCGTGCTCCTCTTTTAGATTCAGAGACTGTGTTTTCATATAGGTAAATCTAGCAATGTTCCACAATCATTTCACGATGCTCTTGAAGGTGGTGGTGATCACACCTTCATTAAAAAACTGGGGAGAAAAAATGGGAAGCCTGATCTTATTCTCATAGAGGTTGAAACAGGTACTCTCGCATCTTCATGGCGATTTGATCTAGTGAAAAATTTTTTTTATGGTCACCCAAAACTTGAGATCATTCGAAAAGAATTTGAGGCTATGAAACTGTTTGGTCGTTGGAATATTGATTTACTTGACGGTCGACACATACAGTTTCAGTTGTCTTACGATGCCAATTACACTCGCATCTTTTCTCAGAAAGTTATCAAGATCTACAATCGTTATACGAAAATTATGAAGTGGACAATTGTTTTTGATCCAAAAGCGGAGTCCTCTATCATTCCAGTTTAAATAAAGTTTTCGGGGTTAAAATTACATCTGTTGAACTTGGAAATTCTTTACTCCTTAGCAACAGCTTGCAATAAGCCTCTCAAGGTTGATAGTTCTACGTTTCTTGTCACCAGACCCTCTGTGGCTTGTGTGTTAGTTGAGAGGGATATCACTCAACCAGCTCCGGATGAGATTTGGATTGGAACCACTCACAACGGGTATTGACAAAAGTTTGAAATAGAACCACACCCTTCTTTTTGCTCTCATTGCAGTATGCTTGGCCATAACTCTATTATTTGCTATTATTTGCATTCTCATCTAAGGTTGGATATCGTTAAAGTTCAACCACCTATCAACCCTGTGGAGAAGATGCAAACCGATTCTCTTTCCAACACCGCAGTTCCTGACGAACCAGTGGTAGAGCCTACTTTGCCGCAAAATAGGAGGAAAATTTGAACCGACTTGGGAGGGACCGTTCGTGGTCGAAAAAGTTTACTCCGGAGGATCCTACCAGTTGATAGATTGGTTGATAGACTGTCAGGGTGAAAGTTGCCAATAAATGGGCGATATTTGAAAAAGTACTACGCATCGTGACGTTTCGAGGGACTTAATTGCGAGTCTTGAGATATGCCGAAATGACAATTGTCTGTAACTGGGTCCAATAAAAAAATAGGTCCAATATAAAATAAAAAAATAATAAATAAATAAATAAAAGGAAAGGAATGTAATGGAAATGATAATTCCTTCTGAATAAAATCACATTCTCTTCATGTTGAAATTTGAATTTCCTGAAATAAATTGACATTTACATGCTTGAAACGGAATGCGAACTTAATTTTGAAAGTAATAATTAATATTAAATAAGTATTGTTCCTGTTCGGATTGAATTTTAGCACACTGACGTTTCTCCTGTCTTTTGCAGGAAAATGTCGGACAGAAGGCTGATTTTCTCCTTTAGAAACGGCATCAAACTCGCACTTGATGAGGAAAAGGTGGCAGCGGGTGCCATCATAGACTTTGACCTGAACTTTGAACAGGTGAAGATGGACTATGAGGGGCACATGTTGAAAGTGGTCAATTTAGAAGAAACAGAAGGTCTGAAAACAGTACTCACTTTCAAGAGCAAAGAAAACACTGCAATAACAAAGAAAAGGAA
>NW_018247155.1:93887-94410 GCF_001263595.1 Phalaenopsis equestris
AAACTTTTCCATTTAAGCAGTGTGCCTAAAAGGAAATAATTCAATTCCCCCCCAATGCTTTTCAAGTAACGGCTCTCGACCCCTGATCCTTTCATTAATTCGACCCCGCGCCTTCTCCCCCCTCTCGGACACGATTTGAAACCCTCTCCACCGAAAGCTTTGGTTTTTCGTTCCTCCCCCTGCACCGAGAACCTTCCTCGCTCGAAACACTCGCCTCCTCTCTGCTTGATCCCGTCTCCCGCACCCCGCACCGAAGCCGCAAATCCCACCGCTCTGCTCCGATTTCGTCTCCTGCACTGACGCCGCAACTCCTCGCCTGCTCCCCCCTCTCGGATACGCGACAGAAGAGTCGCTCGACGCTGCTCTTCTCCCGCACCGAAGCCGCAGAGCATCTGATCGATCCCGTCCCTGCTCAATCCCATCTCCCGCACGCTCCACTGCGATTCGCCTGCTCGCCTCCTTACTCTTCTGCACCGAAGCCCTCGACGCCTCCCGCCTGCGCACCGAAGCCCTCTCCGTCTCC
>NW_018247155.1:103872-105855 GCF_001263595.1 Phalaenopsis equestris
AACACGGAATACACTTTCTCTTGCATAGTCAATGTGGTAGGTATGTAAACATCAAAATTTGGGTGATGGATCTATAAACATGTAGGAATTAAGTCATGTGCATGCAAAATCCCTTTAATTGCGTTTCACTAAAATTGGGTTTTGGTATGCAAACACGTGTAGCAATTAACATACATACTTTGGGAACCTTTATGATTCTCCTTGAAAGTTTTAATTGCTGCAATTTTAGAGGCTTCACATGCCGTGTTGGGTGCGGATTTTTAGTAATTTTCTTTAAGGTTTGGGGGGCTGTCCTCGATCGATACTTTCACTGTTTTGGGAACCACTTTAGATGCCGATTGGAACTGATTTTGTGCACTGTTTTGAAGTTATTATAGGTGCTGATTTTGGGCGTCTTGTGAGCTTGTTTTTGGGAGTCGTTTGAGATACAAGGCTGCTGTCCATTGCTATTTAAGAGCTGTTAGGAGAGTTTAGAGATACTATAGGAATGCTGTTGAGAGCTGGGAGAAGGGTATAGTGCTGTTGGAAACTTAGAAAAGCTTTGGGAGTGCTGTTTGAGCTTTCAAATTGTCGTTTGGGAGCCGTTTGCGATACAAGGCTGCTGTCCATTGCTATTTAAGAGCTGTTAGGAGAGTTTAGAGATACTATAGGAATGCTGTTGAGAGCTGGGAGAAGGGTATAGTGCTGTTGGAAACTTAGAAAAGCTTTGGGAGTGCTGTTTGAGCTTTCAAATTGTCGTTTGGGAGCCGTTTGCGATACAAGGCTGCTGTCCATTGCTATTTAAGAGCTGTTAGGAGAGTTTAGAGATACTATAGGAATGCTGTTGAGAGCTGGGAGAAGGGTATAGTGCTGTTGGAAACTTAGAAAAGCTTTGGGAGTGCTGTTTGAGCTTTCAAATTGTCGTTTGGGAGCCGTTTGCGATACAAGGCTGCTGTCCATTGCTATTTAAGAGCTGTTAGGAGAGTTTAGAGATACTATAGGAATGCTGTTGAGAGCTGGGAGAAGGGTATAGTGCTGTTGGAAACTTAGAAAAGCTTTGGGAGTGCTGTTTGAGCTTTCAAATTGTCGTTTGGGAGCCGTTTGCGATACAAGGCTGCTGTCCATTGCTATTTAAGAGCTGTTAGGAGAGTTTGAAGGCCGTAGGAGTGCTGATTGGAAGCTTAGGATGATTGTTTGGTTGCTGTGGTTATCGCTTAGACCCATGAAGTTGATGTTTGAATTCATATAGAAGTTGTTTGAGTATTGTAGTCGCTGTTCGGGGTCATATAAGTGCTGTAGTTAACTTACAATTGCTGGAGTTAATAATTTGGAGTGCCATAGGTACTGAAGGAGTGCTGCGAGGTGCTGAATTTGATAGTTTCTGTGCCATAGGTGCTGTAGGAATGCTGTGAGGTGTTGAAGTTAATAATTTGGAATGTCATAGGTGTTATAGGAGTACTGCGAGGCGCTGAATTTGTTAGTTTCTGTGCCATAAGTGCTGATTGGAAACTTAGATGGCTGTTTGGGTGATGTCCATTCTTATAGATGGCTGTTTGGGGAAGTTGTTAGCCGTTATAAATGTTGTCGGAGCTTAGAAACTGTTATAGATCGTTGCTTGGGTGCTGTAGTCGTCGTTTGGGGCTATGTAAATGTTGTTCGGTGATAATAAAATTGTTGCAAGCGCCGTGAGAGCTTTTGGGGTGTTGTGAGAATTATTTGGTATTATTTGGAACGTGGTTGTGTTGTTGGATGCATCGCGTGGGCCAATTTTGACATAATTTTAACACCGCTTAGGCACCATTTTGGCACTGTTTTGGAACTGATTTTCAGAGTTTTGCCTACAGATTTGGAGTTGAGTTTGATAACTCTATTTATTATTTTGGGGCCGGATTTGGAGAATCTTATTTACTGTTTTGAGTTTCATTTGCTTATCACTTCAACGCTTTTAGGTCGATCCACTTATTGTTTTCCCCTTTACTTTACTGGTTTTAGAAGTGGGTCTAC
>NW_018247155.1:107060-132060 GCF_001263595.1 Phalaenopsis equestris
AGCCCAGCTCTGAGCCCCCACTTTGACCAACGTCTAATTCCCAGTCCTAATCTTTCATGTGGTTATAGGTTTCTTTTGTTAGTGATTTCCACTACTCATTTTTTTTTTATGACTTTCATGTTGGGTTGTCTTGCTTTATTTATTTATTTTCGCAAATATGTTTAAATATGTTGCAAATCATGATACGCTCGCAGTATTAATAATGCAACGGTAGCAGATGCCCAGGTACGCTTTTACAGTATATCTATAGCATTTTAATTTACTGCAGTTTACCTTTCAAGTATCTTTTATTTACCTGCAATTTGATTATTCTGTATGCAAAACCAAACACTGACATCAAAACTGTGAAACATAAGCTACAAACACTTAAACCCTGGAGCCATCGCGACGATAAGAGCTTGAAACCAACTTTGTGGGCAGCAGGACGAGGAGCTTAGAGCGAGCAGCAAGGTCTGCTTGAACATTATCTCTTCCTAGTATAATAATAACACATAGGGCTTCGAGGTAGCTCGCCTAGCGTTGCGTAAATCCTCACTCCCTTTTTAGGCCCCTGTACAACCATGTTGTGCAGCGTAAGTCCTAACTCGACTTAGGTTCCGAGGTTGTTGTGTGGTACGACGTAAACCCTCCTTTCTCTGTGGGCTATTTGCATAATCGGGTATTATGCAAATGTAAGTCCCAAATAATAAAACTGGCAAGATCAAACACTTAATTAATTTCATCTCCAAAATGTAGCCACACAGTAGGGTAGTTTGGGAAGTCACTGGGGATTCTCCTCAGGATCTGTGACATCCCCTACCTTTTCTTTCCTTTGGACTCCTGAAATAAATGTTCATGTTTGAGCCACTCCCATTTGCCCTTCTACGTCCTACCTTGAAAACCTGAACCTTGAATTCTTGAAGACTAGAACCATTGATCATTATCGAGAGTTTTCTCAAGTGACGTGGCTCGTGTGTTTGTTGAGAGGGATATCACTCAACCAGCTCCCGATGAGATATAGATTGGAACCACTCACAACGGGTATTGACAAAATGTTGAAATAGAACCACACCCGCCTTATTGCTCTCATTGCAGTATGTTTGACCACAACTCTACTATTTGCTATCGTTTGCATCCTCATCTAAGACTGGATATCGCTAAAGATCAGCCATCTATCATCCCTGTTGAGAAGATGCAACCCGATTCTCTTTCCAACACCGCAATTCCTGACGAAGAATACCATACTATAACTACATATCCAGTGGTGCTTATACCACCCACTGTTATTGAATAAGACTCACTTAAAAGCCAAGACACCCGAGAGTGCTCCTTTGATTCAGTAACAGATCAGTCGGTTCAACATGTAGTTGCTTCTAATGTTCAACAACTTGCACATCTTCAACACACTTTAGACCAAGATCAGGTGAGCTAATCTTCGAATGAAAAATGACAGGTCTATTCCAGGAGAAAGAAGAAGAATGGAGACTGACTCCAGCTCGAGAACATATTGGATGATACATTGGTTACTACTGACAATGACAATCATCTTACCAACTTACTAGCTTGCTCATTTCCTAGAACTAGATGCAGAGACAAGATCAAATTGGATCGCTCTCTAGCCACCTGATATTTTGTATTTCAGCATTTTTAGACTTTTTTTTTTAAGTCTCTAATGTACTTTTTTGTATTTTCTAGTTTTGGAACCACTTGTGGTTTTTGTGTGAGCAAGGTGTCATGCTTGGGTCCTTTCACACATTATATCTGTATTTTTCTTTCTAGTTAATATATTACTTTTAAATATATATATATATTTATTTTATTTATTTTATTTGTTTTTAATTTTAAAAGGAAAACGGTATTTAGCAGACCCAAATACCGGTTTATCATGCACTAGGCCTCATGATGACTGACCGCACTATTTGCTAACAATTCGAGAACCCCGCGCCACGAGGGATCGAATCCCTGACCTGCGGGGACTTATAACGACCCTGCCACAAACAGGCCGGACAGACGGACAGACGGACGGACGGGATGGATGGATCGATGGATGGGATGGATAGAGGGATGGATGGATGGCAAGTTTACACTTCTCGACGAAAAAAGAAGGCTGAGGGCACACTCCAACTTGAAAATCTAATGGATGATACTTTGGTTACTCCTGGTAATGACACGACACTTACGAATTTGTTAGTTGGCTCCCTTTCGAGAACTTCCCGCTCCTAAAACCAGAGGAAGAGGCAGGACTAAACTGGCTCGTCCCTAGCTACTTGTTTTCTGCAAATTTTAATTTTTTGAGTCTATCTGTATTTTTGAGTCTGTCTGTATCTTTTAGTTGGGGTGTCACTGTACTTGGTATCGTATGGGTAGGGTGCCTCTATTGGGCCCTCTCATATAACTTTTATGTATCTTTTCTATTTCAATAAAATCATCCTTTGGGCTTTTCAAAAATATATATACTGATAATTTAAATTTATTTATTAATGATATAAATTTACAAGTGATTTAATATTCAAAGTCCACAATTTATTTTCTTATTTGGAGAATGTTAAGCGGAAAGTTTGCAAGCATATTTCCTTCGAAACCCTTCTCAGGGATAGTGAAATATCAAACCACCGTGGTGATCAAATGGCCGGTCCATGTTTTCCTTAATAGAAGATTTTAGTTTAGTGGATTGTTACTGTTATGGATTACAAATGAAGGAATGATCATCATTTAGTTTGGCTGGGTTGTCAAGCATATTTTTAATAGTCATGTTGACAAAGACTGACAATTTTTTGCTAATTTTATTTTAGTGAATTGCCAATCACTAATTTTATAGTAGTATAGATAACAAAATGATTGGACGGTCTTAATTTATCTTTGGAGGACTATGCTTTATAATCGTAGTATGATGGTAGACACACATGGGAAAGACAACATTGAAGGAACTCAAATGCTAGATTTGGCTCTAGCCAAGTTTTTTTCTTTTTCTTTTTCTTTTTCTTTTTTGGGTTAAATTCACACGAATGCCACACACTTGTGTAAACTGTTACTATACTGCTTTCTGATATCTCCCTACCTGGTAATTTTATTGTAGCTGGAGTGTTGCAGCTATTTGTATATAAAAATTTTGCCTCAGCTAGCTTAGATTTTTCCTCGAGCTTAAAGAATGTATGATTTCTTTCTTGCAGATAAAACAATTTAATGAGCCCATTGAGGTTAAGATTTTTGAGTGGAACACTGGGGGCCTTTTAACCAGGATTGAGGTGAGAATTTTTGTTGTGTTCTTTCCATTTATTGTCTAACGTTTAGATCCTTTGCATCGGAGAAACATCAGCATGTCAATGTGGGCATATTGTTTTCAGGGTTTACGTGCATTCCTCCCCAAAGCTGAGCTGTTGAATAGAGTTAGCAGCTTTATGGATTTGAAGAAAAATGTAAGCTACCTGCAGATTTGGCTATAATTTTTCTCCTTTTTTAGTTTAGTTGCTTTGGTACGATTTTCCCAATGTGCTATTCTATTATTCAGAATTGTCTGATTTACATTTCTGTTGTCTATGACTAAAGATAAAATTATGAGCCAAATCTGTTATTTAGGTTTGCTTCTTAGTGCAGGTTGGTCGACGGATGTTTGTGTCTATTAGTCGGATTGATGAGACAACTAATGTCCTGATTATCAGTGAGAGAGAAGCTTGGGTTAGTTCATCTATGTTTCACTGACCCCACTTGTTGTTTATGTTGAATTTAATAATTCTCAGCTTGTTAACAGGTTGCTTTTTTGTTGATTTTCTTTATGCTTACTATCATATGTGATAAGCATGCCTATGTTTTACTCAATTGAATTCATGCAGTTGACTTTTAGACTGAATATACTGTACAATTCAATTGGCAGTTTATCTGGAAATGCCTTTTATGGTTCTCAAATTTCATGTTAATGAATCATTTTACTAAAAAGCAATTCCTATGGCAGTCCTTATGTGAATGTGAATAAATTCCTTGCAACAGTTTCTTAGACTGGCATCACTTTGTACATTTTCATTGGCACTTGCATGTTACTTGTCAAACCCTATCTACTGGGCCCAAGTAGAAATCACAGTAATCTAGCAGGAAGGTGCGAGCTGAAGATTAAGAAATATTTTCAAGAAAAAAAAAATATGATATCAATAATTTTAGTCCACCAATAAGGTCATCTTAGCATCTAAATCTGATAATAGTCAATTAGTTTACCAATTTATAATTAAAATTCAACTTCATTAAGACCTTGTCTAGGAAAGAAATAATTAATGAACCAACTAGTCATAACATTACTCACTTTTGAATGGCATGTCTGAAGTAGAGCTTAGAAGCGCTCCATTAGATGACGCACCTCTAACAACCTAAAAATTATAAAATGAGAAACATGGGTTTATAAGTAATGAACTCAATAGGTGTAATCCCATAGAGTAAAGCATAAACAATAAGATATGAGCCATAAATATGAGTAAATAAAATAATGAAAGTAAAAAAAAAGGAATTTTATTATGTGATAGTTATGGACAAGATACAAAAGATAAGGTTTTAAATAGAGCAAAATGCCAAAATACTATGTTTACTATTTACATGAGGCTATTTTAGCTCCGAAATCTATGAAAGTGTCAAACTTGTCCCTTAATCCCTTAATCTTTTAATATGAGTTGAAGTAGTCTCTAGAGAGGATTATTTGAGCCTCATTAAGAGTCTGAAAACTAAATTGACACTTTTGTAGACTTTGAAACTAAAATGACGTCCTGCAAAAAACCATTTTGACATTTTTTTAAATATATGAATAATTTAATAGTTTTTAATAGATTTAATAAGAAATTATTTTCTTAAACTCATGATCATTATGTGTTCACACACACACAAACATATATATCTAGATAGATACATACACACACATATACGTACACCCACAGACACACACACAAACACACACACACAAACACACACACACAAACAGACATACACACGTACATATGCACACACACATACACATATACACACATACAAACACACAGACATACACACGTACAAACACACTTACAGACGCACAGATACACACACGTTCACACACACACAAACACACAAACATTATGACACAAGCATACACTATTATTTGATCATACATATTTATATGAATATAGTACAAGCATAATTTACATTATGTTATATATAATATTTGATCATACATATTTTTTCTCAGTTTAACACATAGTACTTCATAAACTCTATATTCAAAAGAATCTAAATCAATCATGCATGACATATCAATGTATTAAACAATTGCTACAATCAATTAAATATATTTTTTTTAATAAATGATTCTACAATTTATCAATTTATCCTGATTTTTACTAGGCATATTACACGATTATTATAAATATTTAATCTCTTTATCATGAAATAACACTAAAATGCATTATCATGGAATAACAGTAGGCATTTAACACAATTTTTTTTTATAATTATTCAATATTTTTATCATGGAGTAACACTACAATTATAAGCTCCTCAATGCATCTGCTGTGGGCTTAGAGCTTTTTGTAAAAACTCTTGGAAGTGATAGGGAAGAGTATCTAATAAATTTCTCGAGTTAGTTGGGCAATCCAAGTTATTTTGGTGGGTAAATTGGATGTAATATCAAAACCTGGTCAGGTTGAACCAAGTTGGGTTCATTTTGGATTTTTGTTTTGTTCTCCAAAATTTTCCAAAAAAATGGCTATATAATAAATGAATTAGGTTAAGGACTACATCTAGATGACATAATGGTGTTTTTCATATTTTTGTATGAAGTTCATGATAATGGAAAGTGGGTTAGAGTCAACTAAATAGGGTAGAAAACCTAGTTTGGTTGAGTTACCTAGGAGAGATTTAGGGTTTCATTGATGGAACAAAGAGTTGAAACTCTCGGGTGTGATGGAGGAATGTGTTTACAACATATCAAGATGGTAGGACAAGCTCCTACTGTTTGATTTCTTTGATTGGAGGTATAAGGGTAAGTGATTGGATTTTTAAATGGGTAAATATGAGAATTGTGGTAGAATCATAGTAATATGGATGGATAATCCTACAAAAATGAAATAATAGAAAATTGATCCTAAGGATTGCATCAACTCAAGAAAATTGCACCAAGTTTTCCTTGTGGCATTGGCCGCCAAGCTTTCTCCTTCTAGTTTCACACTCAACATTCACTATGAAATTTCAGTAACCCAATAAAAATCATTTTCATTCCAAAAAATATTAAATTAATAGGTTTCTTACACTTTATAACCAAACTAGGGAAAAAAGAGAGGGAAAGATAGAGTAGGGCGTGGGTCATGCGTTAATTACCCTAACTATTTCATAACCACTAATACACCCGATTTGGTTGTCCATCCTTGGTTTGGCTAGCCATACATATTAGCTAAGCTACTCAAAACATGACATTAAGAAATCATAAAAGTAATATAAATTGTCTCTGAAAACATATAATCATGTGCGCAATGTATAAAATTCAGATGCTATATGTAATATTGGTTATATTCATGAAATCAAAGCCCGTAATTTTTATTTTGCTTCTATTTATAGGATTTTGATCAATTTTCATTTTCTTGACTTGTGATCTAGTAATTTTCATTGAAATCTTGCTTATCATGTGTCACATCAAATTCCCTGGACCTCAAAGAACTCTCCCCTAAAGTGTTTGAACTGATGTACTCTCCTCCAATTTCCACCTTACAAGAAAACCTAAAATTTTCATATTGATCTGATGCCATTTCCTTTGTAATAATATGATCAACTTCGAAGAAAAAAAAGAATCATCCTGTCAATATGAAGGTATCGTAACTTTCTTAAGTGAAATTAAATCTCATATATTAAAAACTAGGCTAATAAATATATCTTTTGGCAAACATACGTGGTTGCGCTAAAATTTTTAATTAATACCCTACACATCCGTTAACTTGCAATTTTCTAAATTTAGCGGATGAATGTCTCTTTGGGCGATTCTAACCAACACATAATCTTTCACGTTGAAATCTTTGGAAGTTATCTTTATTTTTTTATGAGCATATTTTGTATTAATCATCTTTAATTGTAGTTGTACATTTTCATGATGACTTTGGAAATCATGAACTAAAGTAAATGTTGAATTTGAGATTGCGTATTATGATGTGCTTATAAAATCATATAGTTTTTAGGGTTATATCCATAAATTATTTTGAATGGTATCTTTTTTTAGTACACTTAAAATATTAATTTTACAGTGAAACTTGGCTTTAGGTAGTGAAATAAAAAATATGCTCCATTATGCACTTCAAACACGAAGCAGTGCAAATCGATGGTAGACCATGCCACAAGAAAATGGCACGATGGCTACTCATGAAGAGTGCTCTTCGTTTAAGAAGTGCACTGACATTTTTGCCTTAGGTGTGCTTTAGCGCCTTGAGGGAGTTGCAATGCGGTTTGAATAATATTAACAAGTTGGATTTAAACCAATGATATAAATTGAGCTTGCAAGGATGCCTCATGATTTCTATTCACCCACTTCAATTAACACAAAAGAGTGGAGCCTTAGTGATTTTCTCTTCCTCTTGAATAACAATTAAGCTTGCAAGTATGCTCACGAGAAATCTCTTTTGAGCTCCACAGCAGCAAAGCCTTAGCAATTTTATCACTGAGCTTGTATGTATGTATCTCTAGCCATAAGCCCGTAGAGGTAGAGATTATTCTTATGTGTTGATACCAAACTTGCGAAGACACAACTCTTTGATCTCATCGAACTTGCAAAGGCATTAATCCATTACAGAGCCGCATTACAAAGCTATAGAGATGTAGTTCCATTGTGACGAGACTCGTGAGTATATAATTTTTGGTACCACAGAGTCAACTTTATTTGAAATTCAATTTTTTGGTTTTTTAATTTTAGTGTGTGATAATTGCCAAATTTAACATATATTTTTTTGGATATTGTTCAAATTTTTTGAATGATTTGAAAATAAATTTGTTTTAAAATAAATTAATCAATTTAAAAAATTCACTTTGATCAAAATATTCTTACAAATTATCATCTTTTTTAAATAGACCTCATGTTATGAAAGTATCATTAAATTAAATTTTTTTTTTTTTAGTTTGCTTTAATTATAGGTAATGACAATGCTTGCATTGAAGGAATCGAATAAAAATAAAAATATCCAACATTATATGATTTAGAATTATTCATTTAAATTTAATATAAATAATTTTAAATAATGGTAAATTGTGTTTGTTATTTATTCATATTTATATTCCATATTTAAATCATTAGATCATATTTTTAATTAATAATTTATTTATACATGCAAAAAATTAGACATGGTCGATTCAAACATGAGGAAATATACAACTTGAAAATATACGAAGCTAAAATATGCGTAGCACTTTTTGTTATATATTTATATATATATTTGTGATAACTAGACAAATGAAGATATATCTCAAGTTCTGGATTTGAAAATATTAATATATTTAAAATGAAAAGTTCAATGCATAATTTTTTATTCAAAGAATGTGACAAAGAAGTTGCTAGAAGGAAATATAAGAGACAAATGTTAATAAAGGAAAATGTGGATGAGAGTATTCGAGAAAATTTTATGCAATACATTCTAAGGTGATTCTATCAAGCAAAAATCTCTTTCAATAGAGTGAAATTAGATAGTTTTGATCATTTGGTTGAGATAGTTAAATAATATGGAACATATATTTTACTAGAATATTATCATGAGTTAAGAGCTCCTCTACTTTAATAAGAATTATACTGAACTATAAATGACGTGTCAGATAAAAAAAATTGGCAAGAGAAGGAATGCACTTTTATGTGTATTGGATTGATTGATTGTAAAGAGCGATTTATAATTAAATTTTTAGTTAATTTATTGTCAAACACTGTATTTTTAAAGTCAGTTGTACTTAAATATTAAAAATATTTGGTAAAGCTCTTTTAACTCTTAGATGTACAAATAATCACTCTATGTTCTTGTTGGTCTGTAATTTTAATATTTACTATTGAATGTATATACCATCTACTTTTTCTCAAATTAGACACTTTCAACATATTTTTCTATTTATGTAGGTTAAGTTATTATAAAAAAAAGATATATATGTTTTTGACACACTGTGTAACTCATTATATTGATATGATAATAGAGAATATTGAAAAAATAGATAAAGTGAAAAATACTATCAAGAAAATTTTGGAGTTAACTAATTACATATACAATCATGAATTATGTTTTGTAAAATGAGAAAATATGGTAGTGTAGAATTAGTGAGACAAGATATTACTCGTTTTGCAATTTCATATATCATTCTTGCAAGCATACATAAAAAAGACGGCATATGTTTGTTTATAAAGATTAGAACAAGTCTAGAATTAGTGTTTATTGTAAAAGGAATTATAATAAGGAGAATAATCATAAGATTAGATTTTGGAATAACAAATATCATAAACGTATTATGAATATGCTAAGATTAGTAGATGGTGACAAACAATCCATGATGAATTGTATTTATGATGAAATTGATATAGTTAAAGATGCAATCAATTATACATTTAGAGGAGATGAAAAAATATGAGCAAATTTTTCGTATCATTGAGTCAACTCTTACAGCTATTGTATTAAGTTGAATATTATCTTAATTCAGAATTTTTATAAGAATAAGCTTAAATTACAATTAGATGTATAATTAATTGAAGGCTTATATGCAACTCTTATTAAGTTAGTAAAAAATTTTAATGAAAGAATGAAAATAAACTAAGACTTTTTTATTTCTAATCATGCTAGTGATTTTTTTTGTGATTTAGTACGTCATCTGTAATAGAAATAATAAAGTTTCAGGTGTGATTAATTAAATTTTACATAATTTTGAGTTTTTAATTAATTATTGTTATTTTTAATGTGATATTGTAATTATAATACAGTGGAGTAGTGGGAGATAAATGGTGTATCATTCTCTAACTTTGAAAAATTAGTTGTTAAGAGCTAATGACTGATTTATAGTGTAGTTGGTTATGAGAGAACTTAGTCCTCTTGCAAGTTAATAATTCTTTAACTCTTATATATATATTGAGTAATTCATATAATTAATTAATTAATTTTTTATTTCTTTATAGATTCATACAAAAGAAGAGAAATTGACTAGAGTAGAAGTGCTTAAATTATTTAGTTTTCATCAAGTACAATAAAGTCTTAGAAAGAAGATTCATTTTCAGAAATATTAGTGATTTGATTAGTTTGGATTTAATTGATGAAAACTGTGAGTGATTGATTAGAGGAATGGGAAATTTTGGTAAGCAATGATTTGGTGGTGAAAATATTGGATATAAATTAATGATTTGGTGGTGAAAATATTGGATATAAATTAACAATTCTTAAGAAAAATTTGATCGAAAGTGGTCTACAAGTACAAGATTCAACGGGCAAAAGAAAAAAAAATTCATTCACAAAGTTGAAGAGTTCATCTTGACCTATATTTACTTCTTTTATGCTAGAAAAAGAGAAGATATGACTCCTCATTGTGAAGATAAATAAAAATATAATCAATGCTTATGTTGTTTTTAAATATCATAGGTTTTGACTTTTATTCTAAATACTTGAGATGAAAATCATGATATAATCTTATGGTCATATTTTAAATTTTTAAAATATGGAATTTAAGATTTTAAACAATTTGACTATGAGAGACTTCTTGAATAATGTGTTTACTGGTTTATTTTCTACTCCAGTCTTATGGATAAGAACACGAGTAAAATCTTGAAGGTATTCTATCCATTTTGTATTTCCATAATTCAAATTCTTTTTCGTGTTTATAAATTTAAGGGTGTGTTGGTTCATGTTCAGTATAATATTCCTCTAGTCTTTAACAGTTTGAATTGTGGCATAGAATTTTTTATCATTTGTAAAATAGCGTTCTCTAGCATCATTTTATTTCTCATTGAAGAAGATTGTTGGTCGATTTTCTTGACTTTGTGTTCCTCCTAGCCCAACCCTCGAAGCATCTTTGGTTACTTTCTCTTATTAAAATCATGAACTTTAAGAATAGGGGAACAGGTCATAAGTACTTTGTTTCGTTCAATGTTTTTTTTTGTGCATTTGTAATCAAAACAAACTCATGTGTTTTTAAGATATTTATGATTGGAGCTACAATTGTGCTAAAGTTTTTGATAAACCTTATGTAGAAGGTTAATAAGTCATGGAAGCTTCTGACATATGTGAAAGATTTCCAGGGTTGGCGTAGTCAATGTTTGTCTTAATCTTTGATGGATCTGCTTTTAGTTCGGCACCAAACATAATAAAACCTAAGAATATAATCTATTTGGGGTAAAATAAGCATTTTTTAAGACTGACATAAAATTTTGCGTCTCTAAATTTCCTTGAACCATTCATCTCATGTTACTTGATATAACTTCTCATGGACTATAAATAAGAATGTCATCAAAGTATATTATTATAAAGTGTCCAATAAAAGGTTTCAAAATTGTACTCATCAATCCATGAATGTACTTGTGGTCTTAGATAATCCAAAAAGCATGAGTAGCGACTCATAAAGGCCAGCTAGGATTTTAAATATTGTTTTCCATTCATCCTCAGGCTTTATCCTAAAGATGTTTATCACACTTTAAGTCAATTTGGAGAATAATTAAGTTCCATTAATAAGATTTAACATGTGAAAATTATACATTATGCGATCTTATCTATTGCTTTACTATCCACACACGTTCTCTCGGTATCATTTTTCGTAGGTGTCAAAAGAGTGGAGGCCGCTTAAGAACTTGGATTTTTCTAAATGAAGTTTTTCATTAGTAGTTCTAGCTGTCTTTTTATCTCTGTATGCTCTGTTGGGTTCATCTATAATGTGGTAAATAGGAAACTTGTGAAACATGAATGACTTTAACATATTGTATCTCTTAATGGCGACAATTCATGTGGCAGTTCATTGGGTACCAAATCCTTGTACTTTGATAATAAGTTTGAGACCACAACATTTATGTCGTGCTCATCTAAATCAAATGTAACCTTTCTCATTTTTATGATATAAAGAGCACATTCCCTCTCTAAACTTTTATCAGTAAATGTTTAACTGGAGGTCCCATGATGTGATTGTGTTAGGGGTGAAGTAAAAAAAAAATGTTCTCCGTATCAGCAGGGGACGATATCACTATCAATTGAAGGTTTGCATTTTTTTTCTTACTTTGCTGAGGCTAAATTCATAATAAGGTTTTGTGAGAATGTTATGTGCTTGTTTTGTCAGGTGGCTTAACTGAAAATAACTATATAGGCTTTTCCTTGTGCTTGAAATCATATATATTTTCTAGACCATATTGTGTCTTATTAAGAGCATAAAATGAAGCTCTATCTAGGAAAATATGTGTTGTGTCAATGGATAGGACATTGCACTCTCTGTGATTGTCATAACTATCCATCCTAATGGGTACTAGGCATCTAGATGTAATGGGTAATGAAGTGTTTTACCCAATTTTTATGAAATTGTTTGGGATTGGGTTCTAATTCTATATTGGTTTTTGTTAATGTATGTGTGGATATCACACTCATTACACTATCCTGATCACTAGCCAACTTGCACCCTTTATCATTCCACATGATATATAAGATGAAGATATTTCTCCTCTTTTCTTCATTTTTAGATATTGCTATACATGTCATAACACTCACCTGATCCTCCAATACTTGTTCGATATCCTGATTTGATAATGGGGTATCATCATGAATCTCTTCTATCTCATCATCCTCTTCTATCTCATCTATGAATATTATCTCACTTTTACATCGATTTTGAATGTGACCATTTTTATGACACTTAACGAAGATTATATCTCACATTTTTTGGAAATCGGCTCGGTGGTAGTCTTATGAGTTTGGACACTTAGTAATGATGGGCCATATCTAGCAGCAGAATTTTGTGATGGATATGTGGAAGCAAGGCCCTTAAATCTTGAATTTGATGCAATTTTTTAATGCTTTTTTAGGAGTAAAACATACTGCAATATACCGTCTAGTATTTTGTGGATTTTGAAGTTATATCTTCATTCCTAATGTCTCCTTTTAAGACTAATAACAACTGTTAGTTAATTACCAATCTTTATCAGTGCAGGTGGTCATATGATCCTTATATCCATTCATATACTCAATCACTTGAAATCTCATGTCTTAGTGCCATCAACTTTTCATGCAATATTTTTTTCATGGTTTCTTGAACAGTACTTGGCTCTAGGCATTTTCTTCATCTCTACCCATTTCAGGAATAGCCTCTATTTGTTAATTAAAATATTGTTTCATTTTGGCAAATGTGGTTCGTTGATAATCATCCTTCTGATACCGGATAAAAAAAGTCATCCGTTTGGTTAAACCAGTTTAGTAACTTATTTAGGTTATGAACTCCATCATAGATAGGAGCTTTCACCATAACTTTTAAGGTTGTTCATTCAAAGTTTCATAATTTCTATGATGGTCATTCTTATAGGGATTCATAAATGATTGTTTCCTAGGTGGATAATCATTTCTAGGGTTTTTCATAAAATTTTCATCTAGGTTAGTAGGGTTAATAAACGTGGGGGCAAGGTTGGAGTTTGTGTCCTATGAACAAGATTTGAACTCGGGTAATTGAGTTTATGAATTTTTTTTTTGCAAGCTATCATATTTATTCCCATTGTGTTTGGTTGATTCCTCAACTTTTCTAGATAAATGTTCCATCTGATATTGACTAGCAGTTTTAGGAGACATGGTTATACAATGGTTATGCAAATCGAATGCTTGAAATTTTATATATATGTAGATATGCATATATTTACGAATACATATACATAAATATGAATGAGTGTGTGTCTATATATATATATATATATATATATATATATATATAGATATACATATATATATATATATAAAACATACATTCATGTTTGTGTATATTTATTCATAAATATATACATTTCTACATATGCATGTATGTATACATACATACATATATATATAAATAAGCAAATAATGCTTGTTATAATATAGTGAAATTATGCTTGAAGTTTGATTTTATAAAATTTTGAAGCATAGAATTAATTAACACGAGTATTGTGGAAGAATACAAATAAAATTATAAAAGTCAACGTAAGATTTCTCTTGTTGACTTGGAATCAAGGTTAAAGCTTTATTGTAAATGTGAATCACTCCCTTACTGATTTGATTAACTCTGACTAAATTAAAGGTAAGTTTAAGGTATTTTGTTAGGCTTAATGAATGTGGAGGCAATTATTTGACTCTTAGGCAATAGTTATATGCAATTTTCCATTAGTTCTTGTAATAAAAGATAAAATACCATAAACAATTAAATAATTCCAAAGTTGAATGACCTTTTAGGGATTTCAAATTTCCAAATGAAATGATTTTTCAAACATCTAATATTTTTATTAATCAAATCTGTAATGGTGTTCTAATGCTCTTCTAATGTTCTTATATTGATTCTATAGAAAAATTTTGTGTGCATAGAATTTTCTATAGAAGTTGGTGATAGAGAAGCGTTTCTAATATATTTCTAGAGTTAGTAGAACCAAACCGAGAGATTTTGTTTTGTGACTGATGCAATCTCAAAATTAGTTCAGGCTAGGCCAAATTTGGCTGATTTTGGATTTTGTTTTTGTTCTCCAAAATTTTCTAAAGAAAATGGCTATATAATTAATGATATAGGTTAAGGATTCCATCTAGCTGAAATATGTAGTTTTCATAATTTTCTTTTGAGTTTATGATAATGGAAAGTGGGTTAGTTAACTAGGTAGAGTTGAAACCCTCCTTTTGTAAGATTGAGAACTATTCACCTAGCACCTCTTCATTGTGGAGTTGACCAGTAAGCTTCCTCCGAGTTTCAAACTCAAAATTCATTAACCAGATAATCATTTTCATTCCAAACAAATAGTATATAAATAGGGAAAGCGAGGGAAAGAAAAGGTGGGATGGTCCATGGGGGTAACTATTCTAACCACTATTACACCTGGTTTAGCCGTCTCTCACTTTGCTTGGCAAGCCACTGTTGACCTCATTTTTAGTGAGGTCTTAGTTTCTTAGAAGTTCTTATTGACCATTTTAGCGGACTAGTAATAAAGCCCATCTCCCATAGAGCTTCGAGCCACTTCTTGACTCATTTTTGTGAAGAAATCGCTTGAGTGGTTCCAAACATTCAACTTCTAGTTGCAAGGGCTAAGGACCAACATGTAGAGAGCTCGAAAATGAGTTCATACAGGATCAGACGGCCTTAGGTGAACTCTCCATGAATCAACAACGCATTCGCTACACCATGCACGAAGTTAACACTTTTATGGCCCGACCGTTGATGAACTTGTCCGGACGACCCCGGATGACTAAATGGACTGCACTAGCGCGTCTGGAACGTCAACTTTAGCTAGGGAGGACACCCATATCGCTATAGTTATGCACTTGCACAAACGACACGAAAATCGATATACCTTTTTAAAATTAGATTGGCGCGGGCCCAGACTCAACTCAGGTTAAACTAGAGTTTTACTTAGGCTAGATAGGGGCTGAACACGGGTTGATTAACTCGGGTTATATGATTTTGAATTTCAAAATTTAAATTCCAAATTTATCATTTAATCCCCCTTTAAGCTTTTCCAATTAAGCTGGCTGTTTGAAAGGAAATCATTCAATTCACCGGCAATTGTAGGTAACGGCTCCTTTGATTAATTCGGCCCCGCTCCATTCTTGAAGAGACGCTTGCCTTCTTCCTCTAGCTCTCGGCCCTCGCTCGAAGTCTTGCTCTCCAGAGATCCCACTCGCCTGCTCCTCACTCTTGTTGGCTTCCTGCTCGCGTACGACGAACTCTCTCTTCCTCTTCTCGATTCGATCACCCCCCGCTCGCTCCCGCACTCTCTGGATTTCGATCTCCCTCACGCCTAACAAACCAAGCCTCTCGTCTCCCTCTCCCGATCGAAGCTTCTGCGCGCCTCTTTCTCCACCGATCAAAGCTCGAGAAACCCTCGCTCGACTCCCTCCACCGATTGACACTCTTGCTCGCCTCCCTCACTCGACAGACTTTTCCTTGTTCCGAAGCCTGCTCCCTGCTCCTCTGCTCGATCGAAGAAGCCTTTCTCGCTCGCGATCGAAGCGCCCCTCCCGCTCCCTCACGCAGAAAGAAGTCCCGCTCACCTGCTTCGCACTGCCCTGCACCGAAGCTTTCACCCGCTCACCTCCTCTCTGTTCCGAGCCCACTCGATCCCGCCTTGCATCGAGATCGCTCGAGTCTTCCCCTTCCTCTTTCTCGATAGAATTTCAACACCGAAGCTCTCACTCCATCGAACACCTTCGCTTGAATCCCCCTTTCGCTGCCGAAGACCTCGCCTCATCCTCTCATCACGCCGAACAGCCACACGACTCGCCTCCTCTCTTCCGAGACCGAGACCCCGGCTCGGCTCCTTCCGCTCGATCCCGCCTCGCTGCACCAAAGCCCTCCGCACGCCTCCTCTTTCTCACTCGACTCTGCTTCCCTCTTGCTTCATTTGCTTGGATAGGGATCAATTCCTGCTTCATGCGAGACTGCTCTCGTGCGCTCCTGAGCTTAGTCTTCCTCTTCTATTGCTCTCGACGTGCAGCAAAGCTTCGACTCCAGATACTTCCTTCAGGCCCGAGACTTGCTAAGCGGAGCTCTGTTAATCTGAATTGGGTATTCTCTTGGGATCTTTTGTTATTATTTTTATTTTTATGTTCTTTGTGCTCTTAATTGTGTGGTTTTTCTGCTTTAGCCTTTTGCTACTTAAATTTGTCTGCTTTTCAGGAAGCTAGTCGTAGCTTATTCTTATGGATTTATTTTCTCTGTAAGGTTCTTATGTGCTTCTAATATGTTTGTTGAGATATATGTAGGTTTTAACGAATTATTCTTTGATATGTAGGCATTAACAATCATCACTTTAATTTTAAATATGGTAATTAAGTTTGAAGCATGTTGTTTAAATAGCTAAGAATTACTTTTTTTTTTTTTTGCTGCAACAATGCCGTGGAGTTCCTTAGAATTAACTACTGTGCATGCTCCTAAGTTTGTGGAAGTATGGAAGTATTATGTAGCCTGGATGAAGCAATATGTTCAGATAAAGTAATTACAATCCTTATGTATTTACATATCCAACTCTCAAATTTCAATCCTTACATACGTACCATTTATCTCTTATTTGTTTACATATCTAACGCCTCAACTTTACCCATTACATTCATCCGAACTTTTCATATCACATAAAGCTTACTACGATTTCAACCTTTAAACACGGAATGCACTTTCTCTTGCATAGTCAATGTGGTAGGTATGTAAACATCGAAATTTGGGTGATGGGTCTGTAAACATGTAGGGATTGAGTGATGTGCATGCAAAATCCCTTTAAATGTGTTTCACTGAAATTGGGTTTTGATATGCAAACATGTGTAGCAATTAACGTACATACTTTGAGAACCTTTATGATTCTCCTTAAAAGCTTTAATTGTTGTAATTTTAGAGGCTTCACATGCCGTGTTTGGTGTCGATTTTTAGTAATTGTTGAAAGTTTAGGGGTTGCCCTTGATCGATACTTTCACTGTTTGGGAACCACTTTAGGTGCAGATTTTTGGGCTGATTTGTGATATTTGTATTTATTGTTTTGAAAGAAATTTTGGGTTGCACTTTTTGAGTATATTTGGTGGCTTTTGGGCTTCATTTTTTTTTATTCTGAATTGTAGAACTTTCGGGTCGATCAAAACACTGTCTTGGAACAAATTTAAGCACTTTTCTCGAGAGTCAATTCAGTTACAATTGTTGAAAGAATTGAAGTGCTTTTAGGTTGATTCACTTGTTATTTTCTCATTGGATTTGTTAGTTTTGGAAGTAGGTCAACCTTCTATTTTTGTTTATTTCGTTATTTTTGTATCATGGTTAAGTCAAAAAATGAGAATTTCTGATTTAATTATTTGAAAGACACTTAGAAATATTTGAGGATTAGTTGGAAAACACTTAATGAGGATTAGTAAATATTTGAGGATTAGTTGGAAAACACTTAATTGAAGGTAGATGACTTAAATCACTTTAAGCACATGTTAAAGTGTAAGCTCCTAGATTTTAAGAGCACACCCTAGGTGAGAGCCCATCCACCTAATTCTTATTGCAGGCTTCCTAGATTTTAGGAGAACACCCTAGGTGAGAGTTCATCCACCTAATTCTCAGCATAGATTTCTAGATTTTATGAGAGTCCATTTACCTAATTCTCAGCATAGACTTCCGAGATTTTAGGAATACACCCTAGGTGAGCGTTCATCCACCTAATTTTTGAATGAATAATGAAACTAGACACTTAAGTCTGATTCACAAACTGATTAAGACACTAGACATGAGGATGCACTGAGACGTAGTGAATGCTTCCTTAATTAAATTAACAGCGAAATTCCCACTTCCTTAATTTAAATCAATAGTGAAATTCCCGCAATGACTTAACCTATAATGAAACCCAGTGCACCAGGATTTGAGCTTGGATTTGCTTAAGAAAAGATATTACACTCAAATCCTCCTGACAATTTGAGAAATTTGTTAGTGCCACATATGAATCATCAGATTAGGATAAGTTTAGGGTCTAAGTGGCGAGGGCGATGACGACACTGTTTATGTGTGCTTAAACGAGGGATACGAAATGAGATTTTTAGAATAGTATCTACTACCTCAAGGATGTTCAATAAAGGAGAGGAAAAGATTCATGATGCTATTCGCAGATTCTTGGTGGGATCGTTGCCCCCGACACTCTTAGATTTTCAGTAGTTCTAGCATGATTAGAGTGACTAGCCTGTGGACTATACGACTTTATAAAATATTTACAAAAATAAAAATAAAAATTTATTTTGCATGTTAAAAAGAACTCTACTTAAAAAAAAAGACTTGAACAACAATTTTGCCATGAAAATCTTTCTATGAAAATTTATAAAGGTTCACGGCTAGTCACTTGGATTTGAGGTTAAGGACTGCCTTCTGTAGATTGTCAGGCTGGTAACTCTTGTTCAAGATCCGGAAGCATACAGTCCAGCTCTGAGCCACCCACTTTTGCCAATGTCTTATACCCAGTCCTGATCTTTCATATGTGGCTAAGGGTTTCTTTTGCTCGTGATTTTTACTACTCATTTTTCTGACTTTTGTGCTTGGTTTTCTCGCCTTGTTTATTTTTCTTGCGAGTTTATAGTTTTGCGAGTTTATTTAAATCTGTCGCAAGTCATACTATGTTCGCAATATTAATCACGCAATAGCAGCAGATGCCCAAGTGTGCTTTTACAGTTTATCTACAACATTTTAGTTTATCGCATTTTACTTCTCAAAGTATCTTTTATTTACTTGCAATTTGCTTATTCTGCATGTAAAACCAAAACCGAAACAATACAAAACCAAAATTTGACATCAAAACTGTGAAACATAAATCCCAATCTGAAGCACTTAAACCCTGGAGCCATCGCGATGACTAGGAACTTGGAGCAACTTCGTGGGCAGCGCGACATGGAGTTTGGAGCGGACTATAGGTGGAGGTATTCGTCATGCTACAACAGCAAAATGAGTCTACAACAACTAAACTTTTCTAATTTAAACAACCCATAAGACTTCGAGGTAGTTTGCCTAGAGCGACGTAAACCCTCACTCCTTTTTGGCCCCTGCACAACTATGTTGTGCATCGTATATCCTAATTCTCCTTAGGTTCCGAGGTTGTCGTAAAGAACGACATAAAACCTCTTATCTCTGAGGGCTATTTGCATAACCAGTTATTATGTAAGTGTAAGTCCCAAATAATAAAATTGATAGGATTGAACACTCAAATAACATCTTCTCCAAAAACACAACCACACAGTAGAATAGTCCGGGAAGTCACTGAGGTTTCTCCTCAGGATCTATGTCATCCCCTACATGTTCTTTCCTTTGAACTCCTAAAATAACTGTTCATATTTGAGCCACTCCCATTTTCTTTTCCACGTCCTACCGTGAAAGCTTAAACTTTGAAATCTTGAAGACTAATACCTCTGATTATTATCGAGAGTTTTCTCAAGTGACCCAGTCATTTGAGATGTAATTAACTATAGGGACTTGCCCTTATAGAGAACTTGGAACCCAGGTAAAATAAACCTTATTTAATCTTTATATTAGATAGGGAAACTTGTCGGTCACACATAAAAGGTTCGCAGACCAAACGGATGTCACAAATCTCCTAATTTGCAAGATTGGGTCTATCTCCGAGGTCTACACTTATCTTTCGGGAAGGTGTAGTATTCGCGGTATCGGACACGATTATTGGATGAATGAGATCCATTTGGCCTCATTTTTTTCAAAAATTAAAACATAGTAATTTCAAAACCCAAACTATATATCTCTTATATTAAATTAAATTTCAGAAATTATTTTCATATTCATATTTTTCAAACCTTCAAAAAGGTTGACCGGCAGCTACACACATTAACTACAAAACAAGATAACATATTATGGGATCATAGCAATAATTTAAAATTTCTTCTAAGACATAATCACATACACAACAAAAATTTCAAAAGCTACAAGCAAAATTGGCTACATTTATGATATCAAAACCCTTAATTTCATCTTTATTTTAGTCATAGTCTAGTAGTTGGCCCAATCTTCTTTGCATTGAAACCTTGAACATCATTTGCCATATCAGCATCACTAAGATCAAACCAAATTTTATTTAAAAGTTATTCATATTTATGTATTTAATAAGATGAATCTTATTTCACTCATCCACTATTATTAAGCATAAGTCTAACTTTTTTCGTTGATTTTTATCAAGGTCTCAATTTTTTGCTATGTTATAATTTGAAAAACTCATTTAACAATTTAACCTAAATTTCTACAACTAAGTACATCACATATAATAAAATAGGGTTGGCTCCCTCAAATCCCTCATATTAAAACCATTTTCTACTGCCATATAGACATTAAAATTTTAATAGATTTAATTCTTCTCGGAAATCCTCAAGTATTCAATTGACCAAACTTTCTAAAATGGTCTCTATGCACATATAAGCAAATATAAATTGATAAATTTAAGTTTCTAAGGTTTGGGTGTACCTCTTCAAAACAAGAAGATGCATTGGGTGTACCTCTTCAAAACAAGAAGATGCAAATAATGGTAACATAAGATGAAGAAGAATGAGAAGGTAAAGATATCAAAACTTCCTTCTCCCTTTCCTCTTTTTAGCATCCTCTCAATTGGCTTGTCGAACCTTCCATAGCCATTGAACTGGAAATTTTTTCTTGCATTTGGTTGCATGTGTGCCCAAAGAATCTGACTAACATCGGTTGATCACCTATGTCATCCTCAATCACCCGCTCGCTCACTTGATTTCAACTTTCTACTCTCTTTCCTTCACTCAACTTCCTGTCCTCTCCTTCCTCGTTCCTCCTGTTGTCGCTCTAAGCATCGTTTGAAATTTAAGGAGGGCTCGCCAATCGTAGCTGACTAATTTGTTGGTTTGGTTTACTTGAACCCGCCTGTTTAGAAATTCAGGTTATTGCACCACTGCTTTGTGCTCGTCCCAAATTGGTGCATTGATTTTTCTCGGCATGGTATTCTTGTTACCTCATCTCTACTTCTTATGATTGTCTCTTGATCCTGTTACAGTTGTCTTGGATTTACATTTTCACCTACATAAACATTATTTCTTGTGCAAATAAGCTTTCCATGCATCCTGATGAGTCACATCTTTCCCTTTCGGAAAGAAAAAAGCT
Source organism: Phalaenopsis equestris (assembly GCF_001263595.1). NCBI lineage: Eukaryota > Viridiplantae > Streptophyta > Magnoliopsida > Asparagales > Orchidaceae > Phalaenopsis > Phalaenopsis equestris. The sequence continues at coordinate 128,802 of NW_018247155.1, forward strand.
TTTTAATTGCTAAAATAATCCAAAGCAATGGGCCAGTTAGCCTTTTCCAAATTGTTCATGCTAAGTATGATAACTTTGCTTAGGTTTGCTTGAAGAAGTTTAAAGTTGTCCGTCAATAAGCTCAATTTATCAACAGCAAGCCCAGATATTGTTAGTGTTATGGTCGTACATTATTCATCTGTAGCGAACAGTTTCAGCAGTCTCCTTGCCTCCAGTTCTTGGCTGCTAGTGCTCGCATCCTCTTTCTCTGTACTGGGGCAATAATCATTCAACCATATTTTAAGTCAGCAATTCACAGTCCATTAATTCTCTTATGGAGTGACTAATTTTGGAACTTTATGAATTGTGCTGTTTCATTTTTATGTTGCTTAGTTCCTTCATTCATGTAGAAAGTTTGTGCAAAACTGTTTCAAATGTTGTAGTCAACATTTCTGGCTTGTAACTGAAGGTAAATGTCCTTACAGCGGTGTTCCAATTTCTGTCCATTATCATCGAGTTCATCAACTATAGGAAAATAAAGTTCTTTCTCATAGGATTGGATGGTCTTTAGTCTCTATGTTACAAAATTATCAGAAGGCAAGATTACCTTGCTCTATAGCTTTGTTTTAGTCATAAAGATAACATCTCCAAATTATCAATTTCTTCTGAGATCTCTTTCCAGTTACAACATAATCAGAGGAGACAGGATGCTTTACTCTCTTAATTAGAATTTTGGCACAATAAATCATCGTTTACTTCTTAGAACTCTCTTTGTATAGGTTAATGTCTCATCACTTAGCTAGAGTTTTGATATGAGATAATTTCACATATGGTTTATTTGTTTTGATAACTCCTTTTGCATGGTCACTTATATGGGTGTCAAAAATTGTCCCGACACGCCAACATGACTCAAAAAATTTGGGTTAGGATTGACCCGGATATTTTTCGAGTTGGGTTCGGGTCAGAGAATTTGATTCATTTATTATTCTTGTCGGGTTTGGGTTGAACCCGAAAATCCAAACATGACTCGAATAAGCACGAAAGTCTGGGTCGGGTTTGGATTAATCCTATTCGGGTCAGACTTGAACCCGACCCGACACCCCTAGTTTTAATGAACTTCATTTTACCACTTTTGAGCTCACTTATTTAGGTGAATTGATCATTTTTTGCAGGATATGCATCATTTAAAAGTGGGAACCCTTCTAGAAGGGTCTATCTGCAAAATTTTTCCGTTTGGAGCCCAAGTAAGAATTGGCGAGACTAATCGAAGGTTAGTCATGTGATTCTGTGTTTTCCATAATTCCTTCAAATTTCTAATTGGTGAGACTAATCGAAGGTTAGTCATGTGAACCTGTGTTTTCCATAATTCCTTCAAATTTACTTGTTTAAAGTACTTGTTCTTTCAAACCACAAATATAAGATGAACTATTTTCATGAATGACTGTGCAGATGTGCACATGCATGTTCCATGTGCTCAAATGTCAACGCTCACCCTTAGAAAGATTTGGTGCTCACACACATAAAAACATTCATACATATATGCGCGCACATAGACATGCTATATTATTATGTATATATTTAAGATCACGAATCTCCGAAAATTGAAGTCATGATTTTTGATCTTCATGCTTGTCCTTGGAGCTATGTATTATTTATCTATTTGTGGTGGATATTTATTTTATGGTTATTGATTAAATATATTTATAATTCTTATTAATGGAATGTCTAGATAATGCGTTGTGATATTTTATATTTCTTTTAAATAAGTTATTCATATTAAATGAAATTACTACCAAATTTCTTCTCTCTTTTTGACATACTAAGGAGTGGAAATATAAAGCAAATGACAAAGATGCAAGTACAAAAAAATAAGGAGAAAACGTGACGGCCCTTGGGTTGAGATCTAAAGAATCATGCAAGTAGTCTCTCATCTAAATAAACTTACGTGAAACCAAGGTCTAGCTTTGCAGTATTGCTGGTGTCTCCAATACTTTTGTTGTTGTTATAGTGGTTACATATCTTTCTTACGTGACCTGGTCTTCAATTTTAAGCTCTAAGCAGGTGAAGCTTCGAATGACGATGTTGTCGGCTAGGCAACTTCTTCATCACCGTGTCAATTCAATTGACATGCTGTTTGTCTTTGAAATGGAAGTTAAATAAACGATTGGTAAAAAAGAGTCAGAATCTGATTGGCTTGGTCAAAATGCTTCAGATTATACTTATTTTGAAGGCAAATGCTATCACATAGGATTTTGAATACAATATACTTACTTAATAGACATATTTGTAGCATTGAACTCAGGAGTAGGGTGATGTTGATGGAGTTGCTAGTTTTATGAATGACTCGAAGCACCTTTTAACTAAGGCGTGCTTGTTGCTTGAGATCACTGAGGGGCTGATGATAGGGTAGGGATGAGTTATAGATATTTTATGGTAAACCAGTTGTATATTGGGTCAGAGTAAGGATATGAGGGAGAACATTGATATTGCATATATATGGATGTATTTATGCAAGTCTTTATCGAAGATCTGTAGTTGCTTATGACATCATGAATGGTATGATGTTGTGTTCGTTATTGATTATTAAGTTCGTAAAGAATTCAAAGAGGAGCTTATAGTGACAACAATGGGCAAGTGAAATTAATGATTTAAGTATGGCGCCAATAAAATTATCATGAAAGTAGGAAAGGTGTACTTGCAGCAATGATTTTGAGTCGATGATGGAACATCTGCGATGTCTTTTGCATGCAATAGCATTATTGTTTCTTTAAAGCTTTGATTGTGCTGTGGAACTGGATGATGAAAATCTCGTATCTCGTTGCCATGGTAATGATTCAATCTCACTTAAAAGATCTTAAGAGAATTGGTGGAATTTGAGTGAACAAGTGGGACATCTTGGCTATTTATAAGAAAATTTGAGCGTGTAATTGTACAATATAATATAGATTGTATAATATGGTTAATTTGTCTCTTTGATCATCCTAATAGTTAGAAAACAAGTATTTGATTGAGGACTGGTAGTATAATACGATATGGATATTATAGTAAAGTTAATCCTAGTTAACATAACAATTGTATGCAGTTAGCAGGGTTAGTTGACTATGATCGTGAAATTTTAAGCTATCTGTACATGTGGATCATACAATATGGTTTATTAATATTGCTTTATGGTTCAACTCAGTTCTTTCGTTATCCTTCATTTATGAATTCACTTTTTGTGATTTTGAAGACTTAACTCGAAATGTACAATCACAATATAATAGCAATAAAAGCAAACGAG
>NW_018247155.1:133463-134664 GCF_001263595.1 Phalaenopsis equestris
TGGTTCTTCTTTAGCTTCTCCCAACTTATAGTTTGGATCTATTGGAGTAGAGATTGGCTTACACTCAGTCTTCCTGTTTCTGCCAATAAATCAATCACGTACTTCTGCTGAGATATGAAAATTCCCTGTGTGAAATATGCCACCTCAAGACCGAGGAAGTACTTCAATTTCCCCAGTTCCTTGATTTCAAATTCTTTTACTAGTCTCAGCTTCAATTCATGCTTCTCTTTCTCATCATTTTCAGTCACTATGATATTTTCCACATGGACTAAAAGAGCGGTCATTCCCCCTGCAGCTGAATGTTTAATGAAAAGAGTGTGGTCACCTTGGCTTTGATTATACCCAATACCCTTCATGACTTTTGTAAATCTGTCAAACCATGCTCTAGGAGATTGTTTTAACCCATAGATGGCTTTTTTCATTTTTAGCTTGCACACCTTGTTACATGTGTCCCCTTCAACTCCCGGAGGGATGTTCATGTAGATTTCCTCATTTAGGTCACCATGAAGAAAAGCATTCTTTACATCATACTGTAGCAGTTGCCAATTGAAGTGAACAACCAATGAAAACAGTATTCTCACAGTGTTCATTTTTGCAACTGGAGCAAAGATTTCCTGATAATCCACCCCGTAAGTCTGTGTGTACCCTTTAGCTACTAACCTTGCCTTATATCTTTCAAAGGATCCATAAGTCTTGTACTTTAATGTAAAAATCCACTTGCAATGAACAATGTTTTTTTCCTTTGGTTTGTCAACGATCTCATGTTTTGTTCTTTTCTAAAGCACTCTTTTCCTCTTTCATAGCGTCTCTCCATTCCTTTTTTGTCAATGCCTCAGACACATTGTTAGGAATGACAATGACGTTCAAACTCACAATGAATCTTTTGTGGGCCGGTGATAGACGCTTGAGAGATACATAGTGAGATAGTGGATAGAGTGGATTGGATCATTGGACTTGTGTCAGTTCAGGAACGACCTTTCTCCTTGAATACACCTGAGGAAATCTCGACACTAGTGACACTAGTTGGAGTAGGAGATAATAAGGGTTCAGGATCAAGTGACTCAGATGTGATTGGTTCAGAGGACTCGGGTTTAGCTGGAATAGGAGGGTTTGATCTTGGTTCAACAACACGGGCTGGCACATGTGAAAGGTCAAGGGTTTTAAGTGGTTCAAAGGGCTCACAAGTACTATCTTCCATCAT
>NW_018247155.1:135218-148602 GCF_001263595.1 Phalaenopsis equestris
GAGGGAAGTCTATTGAGCATGTGTGTGGCAGTAAGAACGGCTTCTCCCAAATAGGACTTAGGAACATTTCCTTGAAAGAGTAAGACTCGGGTGGTGTTGAGTAAATGCCCATTCTTTCTTTCAGTTACCCCATTTTGTTGGGGTGCGTCCACACATGATGAGTTATGAATAATCCCCTATGATTGAAAATAAGGTGAAAGAATTTGATTGAAGTAATCTCTAGCATTGTCAGTCGTAAAGCTTTTTATTTTGACCCCAAATTGATTTTGAATCATTGAATGGAAGTTAGGTATAACTGAGCTAACATCAGATTTTTGTTTAAGAAGAAAGAGTCATGTAACCCAAGTGCAATCATCAATTAAGGATACAAACCAACAAGCCCCAGAAACATTAGGTATAGTGGAAGGACCTCATATGTCACTGAATTAGATGAAAAGGATTAAAACTTCTTTCATTGCTAATAGGAAAAGATACACGGTTATGTTTTGTCAATTCACAAATGTCACAATGAAAGGTATAGTGGAAGGACCCCATATGTCACTGAATTAGATGAAAATAATTAAAACTTCTTTTATTGCTAATAGGAAAAGATACACGGTTATGTTTTGTCAATAATGACATGTTTGTTTGAGGAACTAAGGAAAGATGAGGACAAATTACTCCTGAGTTTCTGGGATGGTTCAAGGTGGTAAAGACCGCTCCTTTCCCTAGCAAGTCCAATCCTCCTTCCCGAGTCCTGTTCCTGAAAAACACAATAAGAAGTAAAAAAACAGCATAATATTTGAGATCATGAGTCAATTTTTGAATGGACACAAGGCTTGTTGACGGTTTGGGTACATGGAGAACGTTTTTCAGGATAAGGCTAGGTGTGATATGTATATCATCAATCCCTGCAACGGTAGCTAAAGAGTCATTGACCATGATAATTTTTCTATTACTCATATGGTCAGTAGCACCAGAGTCAATGATCCAAGAGTTGGTATATAATTTGTCTAAGACATTCAAGAAAACAGTTTTACCTGAAAGAGCTATCGAACATGCTCCAGAAGGCTTCTCAAGAGATCCCAATAAGTTTCTCAATTTCTCAATTTCTTCACTGCTGAATCCCCCTATTGTTGATTTTTCCTCCATATTGGTTTGCTCTGCCATATGCGCTCGAGGCCTTTGTTTCTCCTCACGGTTGCCCTATTCTCGGCTTGGAGGTTTACCATTTAACTTCCAACACTTCTCCCTTGTATGCCTCGGTTTCTTGCAATAAGTACACCAAAGATTGTCTTTGTTCTCTTTCTCTTGGTTATCGTTCTTTGACTTCTCTTGATTTGTGTTTGCTGCTAAGGCTGACCCATCCATCGTATGTGGTTCTAGCATGACACTCCTCCGACTTTCTTCAGCTCAGATTAATGAGATTGTCTCTTCTAGAGACGGTGTATCCTCCTTGCCGAGGATTTGGATTCTAACATGATCAAATTCAGGATTCAATCATGCCAAAAAATCATATATTTGATCCTTCTCAATGAACTTCTTCAAGGTGGCAGCATCATCAGGGCATTTCATCTCAATTACACGATAGTGATTCAGTTCCTGCCACAGATTCTGCAATAGAGTTGCATACTCTATGACAGATTTGTCTCCTTGTTTGGTTGCTCCGATTTTTTCCTTGATTTCATACACAAGGGCAGCATCGCGGGCTTTCGAGTATGTGCGGTTGATATAGTCCCAGATTTTCTTTGTCGTGTTCAAGAACATGCAAGTGTCACTGATCGTTGGGTCCATAAAATCCCATAGCCAGGACATAATCATGGAATCCTCCTCTTCCCATGTTGTAGAGTAGGCTGGATCCCTTTGTTCTGGTCCGGTTCCAAGTAGGTGATTAATCCTCCCTTTGCCTTTTAGGTATGTGCGGACAATTTGGGACCATTTGAGATAGTTCTTCCCATTGAACCTGTTGGATGCCCGAATATTCTGCAACTCTCCAATTTTCTGAGCAGCATTGTATTCTTCAGAATGGTTGGAGTAGTTGGAGATAGTGGTTTCGGACATTGACATGATGAAGAAGAAAAATTTGCAGCAATTAAGGCTAGAATCACCCTGCACTGGTAAAAGAATAACAGCAATTAAGGCAGCCAATACAAAGAATCCAAACAGCGACAGAGAGATCTGCGGCACAGGATTGCAGCGGCAAACAGGGGAAAGTACTTCAGCGGCAAACAGGGGAAAGTACTTCAGCGGCAAAGGATGGAGTGCGAGGCAGATCGCAGAGAACCAGAGGCCGAAGAAGATGAGAACGAACATGAAGGCGAAAGCAGCTCGTGCTCGGAAGGAAGAGTCGCTACTGGAATCCCGTGCTCGGGAGGAATCCCGTTCCTCTCGAACTCGCTACTAGAACGAGGCAGAGGGGCCGCGTGCCGCCAAGAAACGCGTGTCGACGTGCTGAGATCGACGCGCTGGAGGAGTCGAAGCGCTGAGATCGGCACAGGATTGCGCTGAGATCGACGCAAGCTCGAATGGCGGCAACAGAGGCGATCTCTTCTAGGGTTTGAGCCTGGTCTCTGATACCATGTGAAAATCAAAAGAATAATTTGTATTCCTTTTTCCTTCTTGATCATACAAGGTATTATATAGGAAATAAAAAGGGGAAAATACTAGGAAACTATTTAACTAATTCCCTTAATTTAAGAGATTATAAATAGATTTTAAGAGATTATAAATTTATTCTAATTTTCTTAATTTAAGGGATTTACCAATTAATTCTAATTTCCTTAATTAAGAAAATTAGAATTAATTCTCACTCGAAGTACAACAAGGTTGTTGTTCCGGGTGACGTTAGCAAGCTGAAAGGAAATGGCTGCAAGTGGCAGCAGGTAGGGACTGTAGGAGACAGCAGGATGGGAAGTAATCCAAACAGCAACAAGCCTGAATGATGGCTGGAATAGTAAGAACAACAGAATGGGCGGCAATTTTGGGTGGTGGCGGCGAACGAGGGAGGCCGGAAGCATGCAGAAGAGTTAGATAAGGCAGAGGCAACAACTGCGGTAGAAAGCAAAACGACAGATAGTGTAGCTTGGAAATAGAAATTGCTGGAAGGAACAACTGAGTCAAGTGGTTTTGGGTGACTGCGAAGATGGGGGAGGTGGGGCAGTAAAGCGGAAGGGATCTGGACAGGTTGGGGAAGGACAAATCACCACATCAAGGGCTAGATACAACCGAAGCACCGACGCCTAGATACTCCCTTTAGAAGGTGTCGATAATTGTCTCAAACAAAACACACGAAAGCCTGAATTGCAAAGCCCTAATGCAACCTATATAAAGGAAAGGACTTGAATGAAGGATAAAAGTAAACATGTTGGAAAGTTGAAAGAAAATAATTAAAAATCCTATGGTTTGGTTCTGTCCTATGCGTGACCCAGAAGTTGTGCCTCGTGGTCATGGAATTGCAAGACTCCTGCTCCCAAGTCACAATTTTCCTAGTTCTATGCAGAGCAACCACAGATGAGAAGAACTCTATATGCTTCAGCAGTTGGCGGTCAGATATTTGCGGTGATATGTATAATACCAGAAGTTGTACTTGCAGTGGGAGTTATCAACTGGTAAATGAATAATCCAGACAAACATCATTGAGAGGCGGGGAAGTGGATTGTCAGATAATTGAGGATAACAGTAAAAAATGCATTTTGCTTTGAAAGCGCAGAGATTAATCTACAGGGATATGCAGATTCATATTTAACATAGGATATTGGTGGTAGAAGTACAACAAGTTATTTCTTCATTTTGGGGAACACAACAATGAGTTGGATTTCTAGTTTACAGAAGATTATTATATTATCAACTACAAAAGTTAAGTATATTGCTATCACTGAGGCTAATAAGGAAATTATTTGGCTGCAGAGCTTTATGATAGAACTGTGCAAAGAGTAAGAGATGGAAAACCTTATGGTGATAGTTTTAGTGCCATACATCTAGCAAAGAGCCACATTTCATGTCAGAAAAAAGCACATTCAACTAAGATATTTTTTTATTAGTCACTCCTAGAAGATGGTTATTTTTTTTTAGAGAAGAGACACAACTCAGAAACTATTTCAACTTGAGTTTAGGAAGGTTGAGACAAGGATGAGCCACACTGCATTTAATAAATATTAATTTGTTGCAGTTTTGGCGGAGCATAATTGATTGCAATTAGTCACATAGTGAGAGATTGTTATGATGTGAAGTCTGATTAGGTTATTCAATTTGTGGGGACTACAGGAGACAGAAGGATGGGAAGCAATACAAGCGGCAACATGCATGAATGATGGCTGGAATGACGTGAACATCATGATGGGTTGCAATTTTGGGCAGTGATGGTGAAGGAATTTGGTGGGATGTAATGCCGAAGGGTTGGACAAGGCAGAGACAAAAACTCCTTGCTGTCTAGAATGATGACGACAAACATAACAGATGGGCATGACTTGGAGATAGAAATTGCAGGAAGCAACAACCAAGACAGTCAATTCGGGCGGCTAGAACAATGGAAGTGTGCAGTGAAGATGGAGGGACGTGGAAGGATTGGAAAATGTTAAATCACCACATAGGGAGCGAGGTACAACCGGAGCATCACTCGGTTGTTAGATACAACCCCAAGAAGAAAACACTGAGATGCTAACGATTGTACCGAACAAAACACGAAAGCCTGAATTTCAAAGCCCTAATTCAACCTATATAAATTTGAGGACTAGAATGAAGGAAGAATAAAAGGAAACATGCTATAAATAGAAAGAAATTAAAAAATAGCCTTCTATTTAGTTTTGCCCAGCACATGACCTTGATGCCGCACCTCGCGGTCACAAGATCGTGAGAGCCCCGCTCCCGAATCACAATTGCATACGTTTGAAGCAGAGCAAAAAACAAATGAGACGAACTTCATATGCTTTAGCATTTGATGTATGATGTATGCGATTTTATGAAAATATCAGATATTTTACATGCAATGGTTGTTGTCAGTCGATAAATGAGTAATCTAGACAAACATCATTGGGAGACAGTGAAGTGGATTCTCAGATAATTGAGAGGAACAATCAACACGACACTTTGTTTTGGAAGTACAAGAATTATTTTTTAGGAATATGTAGATTCAAATCTGATAGGAGATATTCATGGTAGAAGTACATGTTATATCTTTACTTTGGGGAACACAATAGTGAGTTGGGTTTTCAGGTTACAAAAGATTATTATATTATCGATTACTCAAGCTGAGTATATTGCTATCATTGAGGCTAGCAAGAAAAAGATTTGGTTGCATAGTTTTATGAAAGATGGGCAAGTAGTAAGGGAATGTAAAACTTCATAGTGATAGTATTAGTGTCATTTATCCAACAAAGAATTTCGTATTTTATTTAAGGAGAATGCACATTCTGCAAGGGTATTATTTCATTTATTCACTCATAGAAGATGATCAATTATCTTTGGAGAAGATACTCAGCTCAAATTCCTACAGATATGTTGACTAAGTTCGGTTGGCGTTCAGGAAGGTTGAGACAAGGATGTGCCACACTACAATTAAGATGTTGCAGTTTAGGATATGTAGAATTGATTGCAATGGTTCTCAAAGTGGGAGATTGTTATAATGTGAAGTATTATTATGTTAACCAATTTGCCACTGAAAGCCATTAGTTTTTGGCTTTCAAGCTTGATGGTGAGTTTGCCGCGTTGGGGGGGGGGGGGGGGCCCCCCCCTATTTTGGGTTTGGGGTGCTGCATCTTGCCCTGATTTTTTTTAAATATTCACAATGCCAATGCCTAAAGAGTAGTGAAGTCGTGCTCGATACATGTCATAACCTGAGAGCACGACACTCCAGTGCCTAGAGGGAGCAACGCGATGCTAAGATGCAGCACCCCAAGGCCGGGTTTAGCAATGCCGCAATGCCTAAATTGGTTCAAAAACTTGAAAGCACGACATTGCACCACCCGGATTTCTCGCCAGCTCTTGTTGGAGTGCAACAGAGCCATATCACGGTGCCCTGACATTAGTAAACAAACAGGGAAGTTGTTCCCATTAAGTTTTGACTTCCCTGTCGGTGTCTGGTGATTTGATTTCTTATATGCGATTTTGATGTTCTTCTGTTTGAGGAAGAAGAAAATGATTGTTCTTAAGTTCAAAAGTGCGGAGAGACTTTAGTGTGGTGTAATTTGTACAATTCTCTTTATTTTTCAAAAGGATTTCTTGATGTGATGTGGCTTTGTGATGTTTTGCCATTCTCGGGGTTTTCCACACTATATCTTGATGTTCTTTCTATTTTTTGTGATTTTTTATTTTTAGCGTTTATATTCTGTGTTGCTTTGATCCAGGTGAAATATAGTTGTATAAAATTTATATAAGTTTGACTCCTCTATGTAACGGTGTCAAAAGCTTGATGTAATATTTATGATTAAGAAATTTAAACAATTACAATTAATGTTTAAGAAATTTAAACAATTAATGTTGGGATTCTACGCAAGTATACGTATCATTATCAAATAATAAAGAACTTTCTATTAAAGTCTCGAATATCGATCCCACAGGGAAGGTTTAAATTTTAAATGGTAAATTAACTAGAAAATTCTCAGAAATCAAATGAAATTACTCTCATTAATTTCGAATGTGTAAGATGCTAATAAAACTAAATTATTTAATTACTAGCAAAACTGAAATGCAAAGTTTAAAACAGTAACTATTAAACTATTGAACTATAATACTATGTAACTGTGTTTATGTGATGAAGATTTTCTTTTGTGAAAAAGCATCTTTTCCACTACAATGAAATTTTGGTAAAATGAGATGAGATAAATGGTTTTAATATGTATTGTGTTAAATATGAGTAGTTTTAATTCTCTACCGTGATATAGTGTTATAGAAAATCATTGACTAATCCCAGGTTTAGTCCTTAAATCCGTGGCTAGGCTAGGGGAATACTGGCTCCCACTCCAGAGCTCCTACTTCCCTTTACTTGAAGGCTAACTTTCGCTTTAGTTCTTAAACACTAAGACTGAATTGAGGATTTTAGTTTGTCACTCTAAAATCTCCAATTCTACACCCAACAATGTATATTTTTATATTTATTTGCACTTAATTCCATGAATGAAATATTCTTTCATAGAATCAAATGTGATCCTCACACTGTTGTAGATATCATACTCCATTTTCCGGGTCATATGTTTCACAACACATTTTAACAATTCAATTGACCAGATCAAAAGGTAAATTAAGTTCGGAGTTGAAAAATAATCAGAATTTATTTTATAATTTAATATTGACACATCTGTATTATCTCTTTATTTCATCATATCTCAGAGTAGGGAGAAAGATAAAGAAACTACTCAGAATTCATGAGAAAGATACAATAAAATACAAATTTCATATATAAAAGAAAGTTCATACAACACTAATAAACAAACAACACTTATCTGAAACTCTTTCTCAAAACAAATCCCTTGTAGCCTCTCCTAGGAAATGTAGGAAGAATAAATCTCACTTTTCTCATTCTCCAACACTCTTAGAGAAGAATTCACACAATCTCACAACAAAAACTCTAAACTATTAAAGAAAAATCACTAATTGACTCCAATATCGAAGTGGAATGGAGCCCTTGAATGGTGGTGAAATGAAGATGGAAAAAGTGTATGAGGCGAGGTGTGGCGAAAATGAGCAAGAGGAATGAGGAGCGCCTTATGTGATCAATTTCGGCCCGAAATAGAGCCTAGAGTCGGTTGTCCAGTAGGTGCATCCAAAAACTCTTCAAAAAACGTCCAAATTCGTCGAATCTTCTAGAAACAGGGTCTGAACCGACATTGGCGCCGTCGGCACTAGAGACCATTTAATTAAAGTCGCCCTCTCTATCAGAAGGCGTCGTCGGCGCTGCTTCTGGCGCTGAGTAAAATCCATCAAACAATTTGGCATGAATAGGCATATAAAAATTAATAACATTATATACGACCGTAATGGAACATCAATGGATAGAAAATCAAGCAACTGAGTTTATTGTACATATATAATAATGTATGCGTAACGGAACATCAATGGCTAACTGATTGTATTTTACATGCTATATTATGATGAACGATTAATAACATTATATACGACCGTAATGGAACATCAATGGATAGAAAATCAAGCAACTGAGTGTATTTTACATATATAATAATGTATGCGTAATGGAACATCAATGGCTAACTGAGTGTATTGTACATGCTATATTATGATGAACGATTACACATTCCTGTTTTCTTCTCAATAATTCACAGGTCTTGTTTATTATTATTATTTTTTTGATCTTTTTGGTGAGTGATTTTTAATCATGTATTATAAGAGGCAGGAAGATATTAGATCGTTGTAATCCATTTGATGATGCGACAAATGCTTTAGATATACGATAAATACTAAAGATGTTTCATCATCGACTCGAGATAAGCACTACAAGAATATGTTTTCTACATAATGTTTTTTTTGTCATTGGCACCAAATTTCAAATTTTGGTTTCACTTGCCCATTCCTTTTATTTTTGAGTTTTTTTTTTTTTAATTTTCTTATTTGCATCATCTTGCAGCCTTGATGTGTCACAGAGAAGTCTTGATTTTCATGACTACCTTCATCGGTCTAATATTGTTGCTCACCCATATATGATTGGATATTGATCTTGCTTAAAATTTGTTTGTCATAAACTAAGTTTTGGGAAACTCACCTCCAGCTCATCATCTGCTTCTTCGTAGTAGTTTTGTATAGAACTTCGGTGCAATCTCATTCTTAAAGCTGATGATCATAGTAACATTATTCTACTCCTTTTTGTCGTTAATTTGCGTGACCTGCATTGAGTTTAATGTCACGAATATGCTTTTTTAGCATATTTAGAACCTCATTTCTATTAGCAATCGTAAAGTTATAGTGTGGATGCAATAACTCTTGGTCATGTAATAACATACGCTATTATGCAAACAATGCAATGTGGGCAGATATTTTGCCAATATATGTACATATATATGTCATAAGCACATTAAAATATATTATGACAAATGTGTATTGCACTTTAAAAAGTTAGAATTAGTATTTATGTACTATATAATTAAATATTAAATTTTAGATGTTCAATAAATAATTATATCTGAATTAAATCGTATGTATGTAGATTTTTTTCATATTAAATAAAAAAAAGAACTTGGTGCACTTTATTGGGGCAATGCACCATGTGCCATTGCACATGCCTGGCCAAAAAGCACGCATCATTTTGATTTGCCATATCATGCTTGCAAATGACATCAAGGTGTGCAGTGCTGCGCCTAGGGGTGTAAACGAACCGAACACGAACGAACAAAGCTTGTGTTCGTGTTCGGTTCGTTTAAAATTTAGTTTGTTTGAAATAAGCTCGTGTTCGTTTCTTAACGAACGAGCCGAACACGAATATTATATATTAATTATATAACTTATATTATATAAATATACAATATCTATATTAGTATATTACTACTATAGTATATTAATATATTATTATTATTATTTTATTATATATTATAATTTATAAAATTTAATGTTTTAAAATATAATAAATTTTTTATATATAATTATTTTATGATATTTTATATTTCAAACAATAACGATTCGAACACGAACGAACGCATTACTGTTCATGTTTGGTTCGTTTAACTAACCGAACGAAAAAAATTTGTTCGCGTTTGTCTCGTTTACTTATCGAACGAATCGAACACGAACTCATTGACGAACCGAACACGAACTGTTCGCGAACAACGAGCTTTTTTGACAGCCCTAGCTGCGCCATACGACATTGACATTATGCACTCGGTGACCTTTAAAAAATGAGACCTATTTGTTCATTTACTAGTTCACTTGTCAGTTATGACTAATTTTGTCTGGTCTTGAGCCTGGATCAAATTGTCTGAGAATTGGTTCAATATTGAATAGTTAACCAGTTTGATTGGGCAGTTTGATCTAGTTTATAGAATTATGAAATTATAGTAGCAATAACAAGAATATGGAGAGAGTAGCAACAATAATACGATGAAAATAGATCTTTCTGTTACAACTAGTTCATTTAGATAATAGATTATTTACACTGTTTTCGAAAGCCCAATCAGGGCTTGTGTTTATATGAGTTTGTCTTGATACTTATATTTTTTGTCTTTTGCTCATTTCTTTCTATTTTTAATTTTATTTTTCTTACTTTTAATATCTCGGAATGGGGAGTAGTGGTTTAGTTGTAGTATTATCTGCATTTTTTTAGTAGTATTATCTGCATTTAGTTTACTATAATATAAATCTCAGTTTAAATATTCCAAATATTATTTACTCATGCACCATTTCATTCATAGCATATTAAAGAGAAAAAAATATAAGAATGCATAGGAGAGTCAATAAAAACTTCAAGATTTTTTTCTTAGAATTGAAGGATGTTCGCCATATCAAGAAGAGATTATTATTTTCATAAGCCCTAATTTGTATTAAAATATTATGATAATCACACATTTTTTTAACTAACAATATTTAATAGATATTTATGTAGATGGATGTGCTAACATTTTAGGTACACGTTGGAAAGAACAAACTCAAATGTTAAAGATGCTTAAATGAAAATACTTGACTCGGTAAAAGTTTGTAATTTAAGTCAACTAGTCTATGATTACAGTAATTTAGGGTATAGCATAAGTCAAACAATTCAAACTTAATAAAGAGAGAAAGATGCAATTTGGAATTTATAATTATACTTCATAGTGTCTCTGAGCTTTAGTGATTTTGACTGGAGTGCACGCATGCAAGCGAGTCCATGCATTTACATTACTGCATCCATACCAAATTCCACGTGCCTACATCAAATATTGAACTGCTATTGGTTGCTAATACTTTGGTAAATCTCTTTTTTCAGCGGCTTACTTCATATCTCGAATATAAGTCGCACCCGTGTAGCTTCTGTGAGCGATGTTCTTGAAGTTGACGAAAGGGTCAAAATTCTTGTTGTCAAATCTATGTTTCCAGACAAGATATCCTTGAGGTGAGTTTCCATTGATGTTGGGTTTGAAACGTGCAGCTAAGAAATGATTCAAACTTAATTTCTGGTTGTACCTTGCTTTTTAATTTATTTTTTCAATCATGTACTAACAGCATTGCTGATCTTGAGAGCAAACCTGGTCTATTTCTTTCAGATAAGCAGGTAAAACTAACTAATTTCTCTTTTTTGGCTCTATTGTATTCATTTATTTTAAACCAATGAATCTTTTTGTTTAGTACTGCTTTTTTGTTGGGGTGATGGAATTTTTAGCCGGAAGGTTTCTCATAAGCTTTTCACTGCAGAAGGTTTTCTCGGAGGCGGAAGACATGGCAAGGAGGTATAAACAAAAGACATCAGTTATGTCAGCAACTCCGAAAGTGGATCAACTTCTAGATGAGGTGCTGCCTTTTGATGATGAAGCTAAATTGTATGCTAACTGGGAATGGTTTAAGTTCGAATGAAATGAAGAGTCAAAGGTTCAAACTTTTCTACTGCCTGGTTATTTCATGAAGTAGACCTGTTACAATTGAAGCTGTAGATCCCTTCAGGATTTTAATACAAGCCTAGAATGAAGCTAGTTGAATGTTCAAATAGTTCCAGAATTCTGCGATTCTAAATTTTTTTTCGAGAAATATTGTATCCCTCAGGTGTGCGCAGAGCATCCAGGCGAGGTATATTTGAGCATTTGTATAATGTCCTATTATTTTCGTTTTTTCACGGACAATGTCCTGTTAATGCATTTTCGTTACTAGTAATTATAAGAAATGCTGAACAACTTTTATTGGAACAATTTCTGTTAAATATCGCTGAATTTATTACTGCTTGCTGATGTTTCGTGCATTTTAAGCAGTAATAAGTGCTATATTATTCCTCATTTCAGAGTTATAGATTTTATTATTGTTGATAAAAGCGAATTGATCCAAAGAAATCCTCCTTGATCCAAATAATGCCTGTGTAAAGGCTGTAATTGACAGTTCATGAACATTGATTGACATTGACTAATTAACTATTATTTATATCTTATTTATATGTTGGATGAAGATTGATATAAATTTTGAATTAGAAAATTTTCAGAAAATTCAACTGACCTTCAATTCAAATACATTTATATTCTGTTTTGATGACAAGAATCCATTGGCATAAAAAAATGGGCTAAGTCAAGCTACACCTAAATTAAGTATTTAAATTCTGACAGAAAATTTTATAATATAAATTCAAAGTGCCAACTATTTTAAATTTTTCCAACTTATGTTCAAATCAATTGCATTGATGTGAAAAATTTAATGAGCCCAAGACTATTCAATTTTTATTTGATGTATATAAATTTTTAAAGAGTGATCTACGATCAAACAAATTATTATAGGCTATTTAGTAGTGTTGTGGGTTATCTACGATTAAATTTTATAATATAAATTCAAAGTGTCAACTATTTTAAATTTTACCAACTTATGTGCAGATCAATTGTATTGATGTGAGAAATTTAATGAGCCCAAGACTATTCAATTTTTATTTAATGCATATAAATTTTAAAGAATGATCTACGATCAAACAAATTATTATAGGCTATTTAGTAGAGTTGTGGGATTTGAGATAAGTTTTTTAAAGAACATTATAAAAAATTATAAATGGTCTCATTTAATATATCAAGAGAAAGCTTGAAGATGTGAAGAGCTTAAGAGTTTGTTTTGATGATTAACACTCAGGGTCATTGTAGCTAATGATTTAGTTTGATCGGGGTCGTTCAACCAAAATCATTTGATTTATGTCAATCTTAACACAATTGTCATATTTGAATCACTAGTATTCCACATCCATTATCCAATTGTCATTATTAGTCCCTAGATGCCCTAATGTTGTTGCCCGACTAATATAATTTGACTATCATTATTGTCCCTCTACTAAAAACTATATTACAATTAAAGGAGTTGGACACTTGACTAATATGCTATGTATGACTTTTGCTGGTCAAACTCAAGCTCAACTTGGCATTCAAGCTAATTTGGTTGAGGTAGATTCACTTACCGAGTTTAAGTCAAATTTTCTAGTTAGGTCGAGGTAGATTCACTAATCGAGTATATGAAAAATTCAAGAACTAAAACAACAACAACAACAAAGCCTTTATCCCACTAAGTGAGGTTGGTTACATGAATCCTTTTTCTCCATCGCATCCTATTCAGTGTCATATTTTCAGCTAATTGTAATAAATTAAGATCATTTCCTTGGTCTACCTCTTCCTTTCTTAACATGTCGAATCTAAAACATCCACTCTCCTAATTGGATCATCAGATGGTCGACGTTTAATGTGACCAAACCATCTAAGACAACTCTCTCTAATTTTTTTCGTCACTGGAGCTACACCAACCTTATCATTATCACAGATAT
>NW_018247155.1:148638-152057 GCF_001263595.1 Phalaenopsis equestris
TGTGTAAAGCCACTCATCCACCTAATCAGGAAAAACCCCAGATCCAGATCCACCAGTTGTGGCCTCTTTATGCTTCTCTTTTAAACGCCAACATTTAGCTCCATCAAGCATTGCAGGCCTCACCACCATCTTATAAAATTTTCCTTTCAGTTTAAGCGGTACTTTTTTATCACACAATAGGCCCAAAACATTCCTTCACTTCAGCCAGCCAACTTGAATTCTACTAATAACATCCCCATCTACATCACCATCACTTATAACAATAGACCCGAGTTATCTAAAGCATTCACAATTTTTAATAATTTGATCACCCATAGTTACAATTTTGTCACTAGAACCACTACTACTAAAATTACATTCCATGTATTCAGTTTTAGTTCTACTCAAACGAATACCTTTAGACTCCAATGTAGACACCCATAATTTAAATTTTTTCTTAACTTTCTCTCTTCTTAGCCACGAAAAGGATATCATCAGCAAAAAGCATACACCAAGGTACCTCCTGTAAATTTCCAGTAAGCCATCCATAATAAAAGCAAAAATATATGGCCTTAAAAATGAACCTTGATGTAATCCAAAGGAATAGCAAAGTATTTGGTCAATCCTCCTGTTCAAACACAAGTAAGAACTCTAGTATACATATCTTTAATGACTTGAATATAAGTCACATGAACACCTTTTTTTTTTCAAAAACTCTCCAAAGGATATATCTCGAAACCTATCAAATGCATTTTCTAAATCAATAAAAATCAAATGTAGATCCTCCTTATTATCTCTGAAGTTGTCCAAAAAACCGTTCTCCACCAAACCTCTCAATAAATGTATAGCTTCCATAGCAGACCTGTTGGGCATAAATCCAAATTGATTATGAACCAATTGATTATGAGGTATCTTTGTAATACGTCTTAACCTATGTTCAATTACCCTCTCCCATAATTGTAAAGTAAAACACATCAACTTAATTCCTCTATAATTTGCACACTCTTGTTGCACACTTAATTCCTCTATAATTTGCACACTCTTGTGCATTTCCCTTTATTCTTAAAATACTCTTCCTACATACTCTTCCTACACTCCTTAGACATCTTTTTAGTTTTTAAAATAATATTAAAGATTTTAGTAAGCCAAGAAACTCTCAATTCTCCTATATATTTGAACACTTCAATTGGGATATGATCAGGTCCAACAGACTCTTTAGCCTTGGTTTTATTTAAATCTTACAAAACTTCTTTTTTACTAATGCAATGGTAAAAATGAAACATTTATTATTATTAACAATATTAAGATCACTATGGCCAATAATATCATCAGAAAAATTATTAAAAAATTTATCAAAATAACTATCTTTTTCTAAGAAAAATATTTTTTGATTTTCATCTTTAATACACTTTACTTGAGTTAAATCCTTACTTTTCTTTTCTCTTTGTTCAGCCAGTTTATACTGCTATTTTTCACTTTCCTTAGTATCTAATCTAATATAAAGATCACTAAGAGAATAACTTTGAGCATCACAGATTGTTCTCTTAGACTCTTGTCGGCCGTTTGATATTTTTCTTAGTTCTCTAAGCATTTACATTTAAACTAATTTTTATAACCTAAGTTCTTTTATTTTATATTTTCTTGTAAATTATTGTTCCTCCACCAACTATTTTATTTATAGAAACTTCTTCTTTTGATTCTTCAAGTACATCTTTTGCCACTTATTTGATGGTGTTTGTTACTTTATCCCACATTGAATTTACATCTTCTCGAACATCCCAAATTTTGAGATGTTGAATTTTACTCATAAAAATAATTTTATTTGTGTCTTTTAGGTACCTCCATTTAATTCTATAATAATGATTCTTAGTATGTATTGTTTTGCAACTCTTTATCTTAAAATCTAGAACTAATAATTGATGATGAGTACTTAAATCCTCACTTACAATGACCTTAAAATCTTTACATTATAGACGATATCTTCTTCTCATAAAAAGATATTCAATTTGTGTTTTATTAGATCTATTCTTTTAAGTAATAATATGCTCATATCTTTTCTTGAATAAAGTTTTAGCAATAATAAAATCACACGCTAAAACAAAATCTGATATGGATCTACCTTCTTCATTATTCACTCCAAAACCTTAGCCACCATGAATATTTATAAAATCTTCCATGACTTTACGTACATGTACATTTAAGTCTCCTCCAATAAGAATTCTTTTTTCAAGAGGAATCATTTGTATTAGGACATCTAAGTCATTCCATAATTTATCTTTAGAACTATATTTAAAGCTACTTGTGGAACATAAACACTTGTAATATTAAAAATTTTATTATTCATAATAATCTTAAGAGCTGTAATTCTATCTCCAATTCTATAATTTAAGAAGAAAAAGTTGGAATTAAAATTAATGTATTAGACATGGTGAGCTCATTCACCGACTAAGCTCGAGCATGCTACTTAATTTTAGGAGCTACTAAGAATTTTCTTTAAGTGAATTAGTTTTTGCTCAAATTACATGTCTTCTCTATTTTATCTTGAGCAATAAGTGAGATTACGTTCTACATTTTTTATTCATGTATCTTATTATGTATGATCAAAACCTAATCCCAAAATTTAATTTGAGGGTCATGGGATGAGCCAAGGTAAAATACAATTGTGAGCCTACATTCTTGTTTTATTCTTTCTATAGTATAAATTTCTAGTTTCTATATTTACTTTCTCACTATTCTTTTTTTTATTTGTGCTAAGATTCTTGCATAATTCATGAAAAGATAAATCAATAATTCATGAATAGAAAAATTAAAATTTAGCACCCTTAAAAGTGGGGTGTGTGTGAAATTGCCATGAATTAGAAGGGATGCCTGAAAAACTATAGAAGAAGTAACCAGAGTACTAATTTGAGAAATAACAAAAGGAATCAATTGTGAACACAAAGATTAAAGAATTTGTGACTACTAAGCAACTCACACAGATTGAAGGAAGGCTTTGAAGAATTATTTAGGGGACCTTAGAGAAGATTCTTAGAACAACTCTTAAGGTGCAACTTTCTGAAGGGCCTTATAATTCTATAATCAGTAGAAGAAATCAAAGAACAATACAAAAAATCAAATATTTATTAGAAAGAATCATATTCTTACCTTACCAAGTATAACCCTACTATAAAGAGAGATTCATCATTGATCAATGCACTTTACTAAGAAAATTGCATAGGCAAATTCACCCAACAATTTTGAGATCAAACTTCTTAAAGCATTTATGGGAAGAATTATTAGGCCATGTCATCCTTTTCCAGTCTACCATCTCATTGTTACACATCAATGTGCACCGAAGTGTAGGTCATTTCTCATAATATTTATGGTCATCCTTTTAGTAATTTTCTCCCCTTTCTCGATGATAATTTTCTTCACCAAGTTCATATATATATATGGGATAT
>NW_018247155.1:152067-155304 GCF_001263595.1 Phalaenopsis equestris
GCGGCTGAGGCTAGGGCTCTGGCAACTCCATGGCAATTTTGATAGGGGTAGTACTTTCATGGAAAAAAATTCGTATAAAATCTATTTTTATTTCTCATAATGAAAATAATAATCTTGCTTCTTTCTATCACTTATCTATGGTGAGAAAATTCCTTTATGGGCATCCAAAAATTGAACTCATTAGAAAGGAATTTGAATTGATGAATTTGGTGGGAAGTTGGAAAATAGGTCTACTAGATTGGAGACATATTCTTATTCAACTCACGAATGAAGAAGATTTCACAAGGCTTTTCACTAAGAAGATGGTGCAAATTGAGAACAAGTCTATGAAGATTCTTAAATGGTCCGTGGACTTTGATCCACAGACTGAGCCTCTTGTGATTCCAGTTTGGATTCGATTCTCTGGCTTAAAGTTTCATTTATTTAATCATGAAATTCTTTTGTCCATTGCAACAATCTTTAAGAAACTGTCAAAGATGGTTTCTTCCACCTTTAGTTTTTCTAGACCCCCAAAAACCAAAATTTAGTTGAAATGTATATTACACAGGTTGGTATGAATGATATTTGGCTCTGTTCATAAGGGCTATTGGCCAAAAATGACAATTAAAAAAACATCCACTATATTGTACCAATTGTGGAATATTTGGTCATTCTAGTCAACAGTGCTACCATTTACATGTTGAGTTAACATATTTGAACACTAATGGTGGTAATTTTGTGGTTCTCCCTAGAAGGAATGCTGAGGATTTTTTGTTGAAAGAGGGTAATGCTATGCCAAGATCTGTTGAAGTGGACAATCCTATTGCTAATGAGTTGAATTTTGGTGAAGAGGGAGTTTGTGAGGGGAGACCTTGTGGGAGGCCGGGGGTAGTGTCAGAGGCTATGAGCCCTTCTTTGATGGAGGAGCCTGACAGGGGTAGGATTTCTGAGTTTTTGGTGGCTGATGTGGGTGGGTCTCCAGAGATTGTGGCTTTAGGGAATTGTGAGGGTGATGTTGTTTAGGGGGTGGTTGCTGGTTCTAGGGGGTGGTGGATGTTGATGTTGGGCTCAAGGTGGAGGAGGCCATTGACCGTTAGAAGTTCAGATGCCATTTCTCAGAGTCACTATCGCCAATAAACTTACAACAGAAGAAAGTGCAAATCTCAGACTTGAGGAATTTGAAAGTCTTGAAGGAAAACTACTAGAAGCACAACAACATTTGGAGCTTTACAAAGCGAGGATGGTACAAGCTCATGACAAATTGGTCCTCTTAAGGTCGTTCAAAATTGGTGATCTCGTACTTGTTCTCAAAAGGTCTATTCTTGCACGCTGCAAGATAGGTGAAAAATTTGAACCAACTTAGAGGGACCATTTATCGTAGAGAAAGTTTATGCAGGAGAAGCCTATCAACTAATGGATTTTCAAGGCGAGAGGCCCATGTTGCTGTTCAATGGATGATACTTGAAGGCATACTATGTAACTTGACATTTCTTGAATTGAAATTTTAAAATTTTGATTGTTTTTGGGTTATTTATTTGGCCAAACATCTGTGGCAGGGTCTAAAAAATGTTGTAATAAAATTAACCTTAATAAAATGAAGATTTTTGAAGTTACATACTTTATTTTTCTTCTTTCTACTTATAAGTTTGATATTTTACTAAATTAAAAAAAATTTACATAAATAAATGATTTTCTCACCAACATAAAATAAAATTTTTCCTAATAAACACTTTTTTTTGTTCTTATTCCTGCTAAATTTCAATGCACTGACATTTTTTCTGTCATCTGCAGAGAAAATGTCAGGACAAAAGCTTATTTTTGCTTTCAAAGATGGCTATAATCTCAAACTTAATGAGGAAAGGGCTTCGCTGGTTGGCATCATAGACTTTGACATGGACTTTGGTTAAGTCGATGTAGACTATGAGGGTCCCTTGATGGATGTGGTCAGCCATCAAGAAAAAGAAGGGCTACCATCACTGTTAAAGATGAGAACACCAAGGAGGATTCCTCACTAAAGTGATAATGTCGCAAGATCCGATGGAGGGGACTAGTCGCCTGCCATCTATGATAACTGCACCGACTAGAGGCCTGGTCATTGCTCATGACGAGAGATTGCTAGATGCACCGTTACAATGAACTCAACACAGAAATTCCAATCATCGAAAACACAGAGCATTCCTAAGTGAAGAAAGAAAACACCAGAAGGAGACAAAAAACTTGCTTACCCAGAAAACACCAGAAGGAGGATTCCTCACCAGAAGGGCTGTTTCAGGACAAAGGCACAACAAAATTTTTAAAGTAATATATTATGCTAGTAAAACTCTAAATGGTGCTCAAATTAACTACACTACTACTGAAAGATAGTTATTAGCTATTGTTTATGCTTTTGATAAATTTAGACCTTACTTAATTGGAACTAAATTATAGTGCATACAGATCATTCTGCTATTAAATACTTGATTCTATAGAAGGATGCTAAACAAAGATTAATCAGATGGATACTTCTATTGCAAGAGTTTGATTTTATCATAGTTGATAGAAAAATAAATGATAATCAAATAGCTGATCATTTGTCTAGACTTGAAAGAGAAATATTAACTAATTTTGTAAATGAAAATGAAATTTTGCAAATGAAATTTTAGAAAATTTCCCTGATGAACAGTATATAGTATTTAAAAATGAATGTACCTTGGTATGCTGATATAGTAAATTATAAGGGTACAGACATAATATGACATTTTAACACCTGATATTAAAAATTCACAATTAAGGAAATTCATTTATGATTTAAAATTCTATTTTTGGGATGACCCATATTTATATAAATAATGTAAAGATCTAATTATTAGAAGGTGTGTGCCTTATGAGGAAACTCAACAGATAATTGAAAGATGCCATGATTATGAATTTGGAGGAAATTTTGGATCAAATAAAACTACAAATAAGAGTTTTTAAGTTGGATTATATTGGCCTACTCTTTTTAGAGATATTAATAATATATTAAAACATGTGATCGATGTCAACGAGCAGGAAATATTTCTAGAAGAAATGAAATGACTCTAAATTATACATTAGAAGTTGAAACTTTTGATGTGTGGGGTTTAAATTTTATGGGAACATTTATGGCTTCATTTGAAAATTTATATATATTACTTGCTATTGATTATATGTCCAAATGGATTGAAGCTATTGCTGTACCCAGATGTGATGCTCAGAGTGTTTCTAATTTCTTAATTAAAATTATTTTTACAAGATATG
>NW_018247155.1:155314-184495 GCF_001263595.1 Phalaenopsis equestris
CGAGAGTAGTTATTACTGATGGAGGATCTCATTGTAGGAATAAAAGAATCAAAAAATTAATTAAGAAATATGATATTATGCATAGATTCTCCACTGGTTATCATCCTCGGACTAGCAGTCTAGCAAATATATCAAATTGTGTAATTAAATGAATTTTAGAAAAAAAGTTGTAAATCCTCATAAATTGGATTAGTCTGCTAGATTAGATACCGAATTATGGGCATGCAGAACTGCTTATAAGACTTCTATAGGAATGTCCCCATATAGACTTATTTTTGAAAAAACATGCCACTTACCAGTAGAATTGGAGCATAAAACATTTTGGGCTATTAAGGAATTTGATTTTTAAACTAAAAGATACTGGTGAGAAAAAAAATATTGCAACATAATGAACTTGAGGAGATTAGAAATGAAGCATATGATAATGCAAAAATCTATAACAAGAAAAAGAAAACATGACATGATCGAAAGATTATTAAAAAGAAGTTTGAACCTGGATATGAAGTTTTATTCTATAATACAAGATTGAGATTATTTCCAGGAAAACTGAAATCCAGATGGTTAGGACTAACTAAAGTAATTAAAGTCTATCATTATGGAATTATTATTATTAAAGATCCTAACACTGGAAAGATATTTAAAGTTAGTGGACATCGATTGAAACATTATTATGAAGGGCACATACCAAAATTTAAAGAAGTTTTAAGGTTAAGTCAACCCAACTAAACAAATGGTACATCGGGGTGACGACGTTAAACTAAGCGCTTCATGGGAGGAAACCCATATATATATATACTTTTATCGTGATTATAGTAGTTTTTATTTGAAATTATCATTAGTTTGTGGTAGTATTAAGCTCTACTACTCTTACTTACCCTTGAAATATCTTAAAATTGGATCCATGAAGAAAAATTGGAACGCATTCGGACCAGAGCAAGAAGTTGTGATTTTGGCCACTAGCACCGACACCACTAGCATGGGCGCCGACGACGCCCGCTAAACTGACCATGGCACTAACAGTGCCATCGGGAGCACCGACGGTGCCGATAGTAGTTTGACGATTCAGGACAAATTTGGCAGAATTTGGCGTGATTTCACTCCGTAATAACTGCCGGAAGTTATTTTTAAAGTCCTAGAAACAGCCTTGGACGACTAGAAACTCCATATTTTCGAATTCCATGGCTTCCATTCCAGAAATACTTCCAGTTATGGAGTTTTTAATAGAATAAAGTTTATCAATTTTGACGTGTAGAGATTATATGATAAAGCTATTACAAAAAAGAGATTGATCAAGGAGAGAGGCTTTTTCAATCATGGATTAATTAATCCAAGTTCTCTGATTGATAAAATCATTATACAAAGATGATGGAAAGTTTTGTGCTACACTACCGCTGCAGTTGTTGTACCAGTGGTGAATGAATTTTATGCTAACTTACATGAAATTACCCAAGGAGTAGTCTTCGTACGAGGTAAGGTTGTACCATTTACTCCAGCACGAATTAATGAGTTGTATATGATAGAAAACGTTCCAATATGTCATTATAAAAATTTTATCCCTACCAGAGATTTAATGCAATATGTCTATAAGTTTTTGACGGATGAAAGCAATATTTGGGAAATGCGAGATGAGGGATATGTTAATTTTTCTGCTTAATCACTTAATCTAATATTGAAGCATTGACATTTCTTCATTTATGCAAAATTACTCCCCACCATGAAGATTAGTAGAGTCACCAAAGAAAGTGTTATTTTAAATTATTGAATTGAAATGGAACAACCCATTGATGTAGGATCTACCATTTTTAAATCTGTTATGGGTATTATTATGAATGGGCCAATTTATGGACTTGGGCATCCTTCCACAATTTTCCTACTTTGCAGTCAATCTCAAGTTCACTATGAAAGTTGGGAAAACGTTTTATTACCTTGGGAGCCCATGATTCCTATTGATAATAATTATGTTGGGAATGAGAATGAAGCATTATATATTATCTTGGATCATTCGTCACATGCTTCAAATCCATTAATGCCACCAATAGTTGGAAGTTCGCTTGCTTTGGAAAATAAATTGAAGAAAATTGAAAGAGAACTTCAGAGTATTACAAATGCAATAAGAGATCTTAAGTACCTTTGCAATCACTTAGATTGGAGGATGAAGGAGAATTTTGATCATACTAGAACAATTGAAGAAGGATTGGTTCAGATGTTCAAGAAAAAAATGATGGATCTAAGAAAATACAACTAATCAATTCTCGTACCGACCCTTCTACAATCTGTACGTTCATTACCAGTCTATGGGAGATTTTAGAGGAGGAGAAAACACTGAAGAAGAGAGTATAATTGAAGAATTTGGACCCTCTACCAGTTAAAAATGCTTATGTATTTAATGTTATTGTGTGGATTTAATTTAGTTTGCTTTGCCTTAGAATTATTAACTTTGATTGTGTGTAAATTTTTGTGTCAGTGTTTAGTATTGTGGCTTGATTTCAACACTGATTTATAATTTAGTTTGCTATATGAGTGTAAAAATGTGATTGGAATGTGAAAAATGTGATTGGAAAAACGTGTTTGTAAAAAGTGTATTTTCATATATAAAAGTTAGTTTGTTGTTGTTTGTGAAAATGATTGTTCATGAAAATGTTTATTTGTGAATTATTATTAGATAAAAATTTATGTTAAAAAATACTAAAAAGACTTTGGAATAAATTAAAGGAAAATTAAAAATTGCGAAAATCTGAAATTGGAATTTTTAAAGAGATTTTGGGAAAATCCTTTGGTGAAGAACTCTTACTTAGTAGATTTAAGTTTAAAGTGTTTTACATTGTGATTTTCAAAATTTTGGGAATTTATTGAGATTTTTATCAAATTTCCTTAGATTTTCCATTGCCCCGAGAATGAGCAAAGGAGAAAAGAAAAGTAGATTATGATGAACTAAAATTTGTCAGCTTCAGGGCTACTGCTCGATTTAGTAGTCTACTTGAAAATAAAAAAGTAATTCCGGATCATGGATTTAAAAATCTAGAAGGAGTAGTTGAGCGATTAATCAATGCTCGACAGTGGGAAAATTTTGTTACTTTACTGTCGAGGCTATAATTGGTGTAGTGATGGAGTTCTACGCCAATTTTACAGAGGCTTCTGATGATTTTGTTTTTGTTCTTGGAAAAATGATGAAGTTTACTCCAAGTAAGATTAATGAATTTTATCAGTTAGAAGATGTGTACAGTTGCCAGTATAAATCATTTTCTACTACAAATGAGGCACTACCCAGTATAAATCATTTTCTACTACAAATGAGGCCTTGGATGAGGTTATTTCTTTTCTTACTAATGGAAGATGAAACTGGAAAGTGTAAAATGGAGTTAAGGTAAACTTTCCTTTTTCTATGCTTAATTTAGTATCTAAGATCTGACACTACTTTATTTCTGGAAGAATGATACCAACAAATCATCCTAGTGAGGTTACAAAGGATAGAGCCATCCTGAACTACTATATCCAACAGGTGATGAAGATAAATGTAGGCTCTATTATTTATATGCACACTAGATCTATTGCTTTGGGAGAGACCACTGGTGGATTAGCACACCCTACCCAGATCTTTACACTCTATGAATAGGCAGGAGTTGATTTTAGACTTGACGAAGAGAGGATTGAGCCTCTAAAAGCTATTGGGCCTGCCAATATAGAGACATATGAATCTCATGTTGGATGGAGGTATGGAAGTAAGACCAAAGATATTCCTTCTACTTCGAGGACCCCCACTTCTAGTGACACTACTCTTTGAGAACTATTGGACCAGATGATGATCCAACAAGGAGATATCTTGAGAATGGATCATAGAATGGAAATGCTCACACTGATGATTTGATTAGATAAAAGTTTGAAAATGATGCTGCCTATGATGATGCAATAGTCAGATATATGATGGGTGATCATTCAGTTTTGTTTCCTACTGACCCTTTCTTTACTCTATATCAGCAGCAGAATTTGAATGTGGAAGAAGAAGAAGAAGAAGACGATGATTGGTTATTTGTAGTTTGATCTTTCTTTTAGTTTATGTTTGATTGTACTTTGTTATTTTATTGTTTGTTATTTTTATGTTGTTGAGACTGTTTGATGTTAGATTGTGAGACTCTATTTTGTTGTGTTATGAACTGTAGAATTGTAAAACTATTTGTTATTTAAATTTCAACTTAGTTTTGTTGTTAGTTTTAGTATTTTGTTAAATGTATTGTAATTAACTCTTTCTCAGCAAATTTTATATGTATTATGTGCAATTTAATGTTTTAAGTCATGTAGCTTTTCATATTAGCACCTGCAATATTTCAAAGTTAAGTTTAACAAATCATAACCTTCAACAGGTAAGTCTTTTCTTTATGTATTTAATGTTTTCTTTCACCCTTTATTTTTCTTTTACGTTCTTCATGCCAAATTTTTTAAAAATTTAAGTTTGTGGGGAAAGAAATTTTTTTTTAAAAAAAAGGAAAGAAAATTAATTTTATTTGTTCTCAAAAACTTTAAATTTAACATGACATTTGGTATTATAGGTTAACTTTAGAAAACTATATTTATGTTTCTAAATATATAGTAAGCTTAAGTAAAAATTATCAATAATTAAGGTTAATTTTAGAGATTAAGATATTTGGTATATGAGAATAAGACTAAGACTATGTTTATGAGAATAAGACTATGTTTTCCTATTTTAAGTAAAGAAATTTGTATTTTTGAAGTATTAGAAATCTTAGAGATTCATGTAAAAAGAAAAGAATTAAGATTTATGAAATCCTTAAACTAATATAAATTTTTTAAGTGAAGAAATGAGAAAAGTTTTTAACTTTAAGAGGAGGATAGTAAAGTTCAAAATCATTAAAGGCGATCCAAATATAGTAATCCTCACATAGAAAATAAAAAGAAAAGAAAACAAAGAGAAAAGAAAAGAAAAGAAAAAAGGATTGAAAATGATCCTGAAAAGGAAATGAAAAAGAAAAGAAAAAAAGATGTGAGGAGAAGCTTGAGGAAATGCCTAATTAAAAATTGACTTCACTTGAATCATCTTAAGGAAGAAGACTTGACTGCATTTTCTTAACTTTTATTTGAGCATTAGTTTATTTACTAATAAAGTAAAGTTTTATGAAGTTCTTTTTCATATGAATATTCTGACTGACTTTAATATGACAATTTACAGTTTTTCTTGAAAAGAATAGAGAATCAGAAATCTTGGACTTGATTGCTAAATATTCTTATACCTTTAGTATTAATTGAATTTTTTTTGAGTTTTTCTTGAGTTATGCTATTATGTTTAGTAGAAGTCATATTTTTATGTAGTAGAGGAGTTACTTGAGGATAAGTAACATGTAAGTTTGGGGGATTTTGATACACAAAAAATATATGCATTTTTAGACCCATATTTTATACTCATTTTTGGTGATATTACACTTTAATAGAAGTTATTTTTATGTTTTCTTGTAGATTATTGATTTTTAGGGCTTGAAGCAAAAAGAAAGCAAAATAGATGGAATTTGGTGTCAAAATGACGTTTTTGAAGAAATACTCAGAGCCGATGGCGCCAGAAGCAGCGCCGACGACGCAGACTTACAGAACTGCTGATGGATTTTATTCAGCACTGACGGTACCAGAAGGAGCGTTGAAGACACCTATTAACAGAGAGGGTGGATTTAATTAAATGTTCTGTGGCGCTGATGGTGCCAGAATGGGTGCTAATGGTGCCAATGTCGTGTCAGACCCTGCTTTTAGAAGATTTGACGAATTTGAAGATTTTTTGAAGAGTTTTTGGATACACCTATTGGACAACCGACTATAGGCTATATTTGGGGCCAAAATTGATCAAAAAAGGTGCTCCTCATCATTCCTCCTTGCTCATTTTTTCCACACCTCACCTCCATACACTTTTTCCATCTTCATTCCACCACCATTCAAGAGTCTATTAGTGATTTTTATTTAAGAGTTTAGAGTTTTTGTGGTGAGATTAATTGTGAATTCTTCTCTAGGAATGTTAGAGAAGGAGAAAAGTGAGAGATTTTTTCTTTCTACATTTCCTCGGAGAGGCTACAAGGTATTTTCTTTGAGAAACAGTTCAGATAAGTGTTGTTTGTTTATTAATGTTGTATAAACTTTCTTTTATATATGAAACTTGTGTTTTGTTGTAACTTTCTCATGATGTCTGAGTAGTTTTCTTTATCTTTCTCCCTACTCTGAGATATGATGAAGTGAAAAGATAATATGGATGTGCCAATATTAAAATATAAAATAAATTGTGATGATTTTTCAACTCCGAACTTAATTTACTTTTTGATCTAGCTAGGTGAATTGTTAAAATGTGTTGTGAAACATATAATTAGGGAAATGGAGTATGAGTTCTACAAAAGAGCGAGGCTAACATTTGTTTCCATGAAGGAGTATTTTGTTCATGGAATTAAGTGTAAATAAATAGGAAAATATACATTGTTGGGAGTAGAATTTGAAATTTTAGAGTGATAGACTAAAATCCCCAATTCCGTGTTAGTGTTTAAGAACTAAAGCAAGAGTTAGTCTTTAGGTGAAGGGAAGCAGGAGCTCTGGAGTGGGAGCCAGTATCCTCCTAGCCTAGCCACAGATTTAGGGACTAAACCTTGTATTAGCCAATGATTTTCTATAACACTGTATCAGGGTAGAGAATTAAAATTGCTCCTATTTAGCACAATACATATTAAAACCATTTATCTCATCTCATTTTACCAAAATCTCAATATAGTGGGAAAGATTCTTTTTCACATAAGAAAATCTTCATCACATAAACATAGTAACATAGTATTATAGTTCAATAGTTTAATAGTTTAGTAGTTACTGTTTAAACTTTGCATTTTAGTTTTGCTAGTAATTAAATAATTTATTGTTAGCATCTTACACATTCAAAATTAATGACAGTAATTTTGTTTGATTTCTCTGAATTTCCTAATTAATTTATCATTTCAAATTTAATTTCAAATTTAAACTTTCCCCATGAGATCGATATTCGGGGCTTAAATAGAAAATCCTTTATTACTTGATAACGATACGTATACTTGAGAAGAATCCCAACATTAATTGCTTAAATTTCTTAATCATAAATATTGCATCAAGCATTTAACACCGTTATATAGAGGAGTCAAACTTATATAAATTTTACACAACTATATTTCACTGGGATCATATATTCAACTTTTACCTTTTTATCCTGCTACATTTTATGGAATTAAGTGTAAAATATTTAAAAATTCAAGTTTGGGAGAAAGAAAAATTTCTTTTAAAAAGAAGTAAACTAAATTTTATTTGTCCTTAATTACCTATATTTTAAAATTAATTTAGCATGACCTTGGATATTAGAGTTTAACTTTAAATGATTATATTTATGTTTGTAAATATTATGGTAAATTTAGGTAAAAGTTTTTAACAATGAAGGTCAATTCTAAAGTTAAAGATATTTGGTATGAAAGGATAAAACTATGGATAAGACTAAAGTAAAGGAAATTGTATTTTTTAAGTATTAAGAATCTTAGAGTTTCATGTAAGAAGAAAAGAATGAGACTTCATGAAAAATCATCAAAACTAATATGAATTTATAATGTGAAGATAGGTAAAAAGTTTTAACTTTAAAAAGAGGATAGTGAAGTTCAAAATTATTAAAGACTATCCACATATAATAGTCCTCACTTGAAAAAGAAAAGAAAAGAAAGGATTGAAAAGATTCTAAATAAATAAAAATAAATAAATAAAAAAAGATAGAGAAAAAGAAAAGAAAAAAAGGGATGTGAGGAGAAGCTTGAGGAGACTCTAAGTATCTGTGATACAACAAATTACAGTTCTTCTTGAAATGAATGGAGATTCAGAAATCTTAGATTTGATTACTAAGTATTCTTATACTTACAGTTTTAATCTAAGTAATTAAAAGTTTTTCTTATATTATACTATTTTATTTATCAAACTAAAGTATATACGTTTATAAGTTAATCTCTATCCTAATTCATATTTTTATGTAGTAAAAGAGACATAAAAATTTTCAATGGCCCTCCGAACGGGTAAATTCTAAGAGAGTAGCTAGTATTCATGATTTTGATGCAATGTCTATTTTAGCATCTCAAATTGCCACTATATTAGAAAAGATTGATCAAATTGGAGTGAACTTTTTTCAAATACCACCAGTATTAGAGGAAAGTTCACTAGAACAGATAATTTATACTCAATCATCTTATGAAACTTTGAATGTTATAAATAATTGAAATTATAATCCCTATTCTAATTATTATAACCGTGGATAGAAAAATCACCATAATTTTAGTTGGAATAATTATAAAAATTTGGTGAAACCCTTAAAAAATTCTAATAACCAAGGAAATCCTAACTATCGACCTTATTATCCTCCTGGATTTAACTCTAACCCTAACCCACAAGTTAAGAAAAAGAAGTTGACGATGGAAGAAGTAATGTTGAACAGGGGAAATCAAATACAAAATTAAGGGGCTGCTATTTGAAATATTGAAGATAAATTAGGACATACTGCTACTACACTTAGTAATAGACCTTCATGAATTCTTTTGAGTGTTGTGGAAGTTAATCTAAAAGATTAAAATAAGAAGCAAATTAAAGCTATTCAATTACGAAGTAGAAAAGAAGTAGAAACAAGAATCCAAAGAGATAATGATGTTGAGCAGGAGAAGGAAGAGATTGAAAGTGACTACAATGAAAATGAACCAATACAAGTTCCTTTAGAAAAACCACTACCTTTGTTTTCTCAACGATTGAAGCAGAAGAATAAAGATAAAAAATTTACAAAATTTTTTACAATCCTTAAAAAGTTAACGATAATTATTCCTTTCATTGAGGCTTTGGAAAAAATTTATTCATTTTGTTGAAGCTTTATTCCTTTCATTGAGGCTTTGGAAAAAATGCCAAGTTATGTGAAATTTATGAAGGAAATACAAAACGAGAAAAGGAAATTTTCTGATCATGAGACTGTTACACTCGGTGAAGAGTGTAGCGTTATTATTCAGAAAAAACTTCCTAAAAGTTAAAAGATCCTGGTAGTTTTACAATACCTTGTGCTATTGGTGAAAAGTTTTTTTGAAAAGCCTTACGTGATTTAGGAGCGAGTATCAATCTTATGCCTCTATCGATTTTTAAACGTTTAGATTTAAGAGAGATTTCCCCTACTACTGTAACACTTTAGTTAGTTGATCGATCAATAACTTATCCAAAAGGAGTTATAGAAGATATATTAGTAAAAGTGGATAAATTTATTTTTCTTGTAGTTTTTATAGTATTAGATATGGAGGAAGATAAAGAGAGTTAGGGAGACCATTTCTTGAAACTAGGAGAGCTGTGATAGATGTGCAAAAAAGAGAATTAATAATGTGATTCAATGATCAAGAAGTAACATTTAATATTGCAAAATCTATGAAATATCCTGTAAGAGAAAAAGATAATGAATGTTTTAGGATGGAAGTTACTGATTATCTCAGTAATGAGCAATTTAAGGAAGTGTTTGAAGAAGAAGTGTTTGAAGAAAAAGTGTTTGAAGAAAATTTAAGGCAAGAAGAGTATTGTGAGAATGAAAAAGAAATAAAATAAGAGACATTAGATTATGCTTAAAACAAATTTGAAACTTTAGATTTGTTGGGAAATGATAATAAAAATCTTATTCCTTCATGTATTAAACCACCTGAACTTGAACTAAAAGTATTACTTACCCATTTAAAATATGTGTTTTTAGGAAATTCATCTACATTGCCTTTTATTGTATCTTCTAATTTAACTGAAATTCAAGAACAAAAATTAATAGAAATGTTAAAAAGATATAAAAAGGCTTTTAAATGGACTAAAGCAGATATTAAAGGAATTAGTCGTTCAATCAATTTGTATGCACTTCTATTAGATGAACAATATAAACCTAAAGCCGATCCTCAGAGGAGATTAAACCCAATAATGAAAGAAGTTGTTAAAAAAGAAATCTTAAAATGGTTAGATGCTGAAATTACATATCCTATTTCAGACAGTGCTTGGGTAAGCCCAATTCACTGTGTTCCAAATAAAAGAGGAGTGAAATTTGAAGTAAATGAGAAAAATGAATTAATTCCAATAAGACAAGTTACTGGTTGGCGAATTTGTATAGCTAATAGAAAATTAAACATGGCTACGAGAAAAGATCACTTTCCTTTACCCTTTCTAGACCAAATGTTGGATAGATTGGCTGGAAACAAATATTACTACTTTCTAGATGAATATACAAGGTATCACCAAATTCCAATTGCTCCTGAGGATTAAGAGAAAACAACATTTACAAGTCTTTATGGAACATTTGCTTTTCGTAGAATGCCTTTTGGACTGTGGAATGCACCTGCAACATTTCAAAGATGTATGATGTTAATTTTTAATAATTTAATTGAACATGGAATGAAACTATTTATGGATGATTTTTTTTAAATTTGGGACTTCATTTGAATTATGTTTAAATAATTTAGAAAAAGAATTATGTGAAAAAATCAACGTAGTACTAAATTGAGAAAAAATGTCGATTTATCATTACCAGAGGAATGGTACTTGGGCATAAAATTTCTGAAAATGGCATGGAAGTAGATCCTGCAAAAATTCAACTTATTGAGAAATTA
This sequence comes from Phalaenopsis equestris, assembly GCF_001263595.1. Lineage (NCBI taxonomy): Eukaryota > Viridiplantae > Streptophyta > Magnoliopsida > Asparagales > Orchidaceae > Phalaenopsis > Phalaenopsis equestris. The sequence continues at coordinate 165,952 of NW_018247155.1, forward strand.
GCACCTCCTATTACGGTTAGAGGGTTAAGAAGTTTTCTAGAACATTCTAGTTACTACAGGTGTTATATAAAAAAAATTCAAAAATAACTAAGTCATTATGCCAACATTCAGAAAAAGTTGTAATAATTTTTTGGGAATGAAAATATGGCATTCTGATCATGGCATATTTTCATTTTCTCTTTATAGGTTCTTGCATTATTTTATGCTTCATTTGTTATATCCTCAAGTTTATTGAGTAGCAATAATCTTTTCTCACCAACATCTTTTAGATTAAAATTAAATTCCTTAATAGCCCAAAATGCTTTATGCTCTCGTTCTACTGGTAAGTGGCATGTTTTTCCAAAAATAAGTTTTTATGGGGACATTCCAATAGGAGTCTTTTAAGCAGTTCTGTATGCCCATAGTGCAGTATCTAATCTAGCAGACCAATCTAAATTATCGGGATTTACAAATTTTTCTAATTTCTTTTTATTTCACGATTTGATATCTCTGCTAGACCACTTGTTTAGGGATGATAAGCAGTAGAGAATCTATGCATAATATCATATTTTTTAGTTAGTTTCTTGAACCTATGTATACATCAAGCCTTAGGTTCAACCCAAATTGAACCTAAGTCAACATCGAACCAACCTATACCTTAGGTTCAACCCAAATTGAACCTAAGTCAACATCAAACCTTAGGTTCAACCCAAACTGAACCTAAGTCAACATCAAACCTTAGGTTCTACCCAAATTTAACCCAAGTCAACCTAAGTCAACTTAAACTTTAGGTTGTACCCAAATTGAACTTTAGTGATCTTACACTTTAGCTTCTACTTACATTGAGCCTAAACAATAAGTCTAACTCATATTAGACTTAACCAAATTTCCTTCAGATTCTACTTATATTGAACGTAAACCTTAACTCTAACTCATATTAGATTTAACCAAATCCCCTTTATGTTCTACTCATATTGAACCTTTTTTTTTCATAAAGATCATTATGCGGCTCCCATTTTATTGCTAAAGAAGAAAAATACAATAGTAGGAAGGAACCCACCAACCTAAAGCCCTATACAACTCATTCAAGAAATTAAAATGTTCAATTCAGAAAGAAATGAAAATATAACTCACACACCCAACTCCAGAAGAAAAGAACAAAAAAACACCAAATCAATCAACAAATAAGGTCCTTTAAAGCCAAAATCAAATACTTCTCCAGAACCCACTTAATGATAAAAGAAAGATTAGATCTCAAACTTTCTTTAGTAGCCCAGTGAGCAGTCTTATTACCATTCCCCTTGATATGAGTCCAAATAATATTCAAATCCTTAGAAAGATCACGAATTCTCTTGATTTGAAGAAGAATTCTCAAATGAGTATCCAATTTAAAATCAAGATCTCCATAAGATAAGGCAATTAAATTAAAAAATAAGATTAAACCATCCCAATTTTCTGGCAACCAGAAGACAAAAAACAACAATATTCACTTTTTCCGTTAAAGCTGAGATAGGAACAACCTTAGTAGCAAACCAACAAATAATAGAGCATGTAAAGTCACGACAAACACCTCCAAAAATAGAAAAATCATTCTTCCAACAACTATCAATATTAAATTTAGAAAAGGACATAGTAGGCTTACACCAAATAACCCAAGAACAGGAAGGAATAGAACAAACAATAAATAAATTCAATTTTGAAAAAGAGTAGTATTACAACCTTTAATTCCTGTAAAATTCAAACTATTGCTCAAGTAATTAATAATCATACTCACGGTACCCAAGATATTAGGTGAATCATCCTTCTGTTTAATATTTTTCCTTGTAATCTGTATAAGTAACAAGACTACCATAGGCACCATTCTAAAAAAGACATTTCCTAGTTTGCTCCATGCATCTAAAATCTCAGTGAGAGAATTATAAGTATTCAAAGCTCCAATATTAAGAAGTTTAAGAGAAATTTGATTCCATATAGATAGTGAACTGACAATTACCAAAAATATGAAGAATAGACTCCTCCTCTTTTTGACAAAGCAAACAACGAGAAGGAAGCCTCAATGGGAATGATGTTATGGAGAACTCTCTAAATGAAGAAATAAATGGAGCACTTTAACCAAGGATTCCAAATCCATTTAATATTTGTCCTCTGAAAAATCTGAAAAGAAATAGAAAACTTTTAGAGCAAGAGTCACCCATCTTGCCTTTAACCATAGGAACATCCTGCTTATCACTAAAAATAGGAATAACAAGATTAACATCAAGCATTTGAAGTAGCAATTCCTCCCTCCAAAAATTATCCTATAATAAGTCCTTAACCTTTAATTTAATATCAAAAAGACCTCCATAATGATCTCCAGGAGCACCATTACCCATCTAGTCATCAAACCGAAAGGAAACATCACCTTCTCCAAGATCCCAATAAACAAGATTGTTAGTATGCTTAGCCACTCTTGACATTTCTCTACAAATAAAAGAGTTAAAATGAGAGGAAGAGCAAGATAAAGGATGCTTATTAAAGCAATATTTAGCATGCATTAAAGAGGTCCAATGAGAATTAATTTTTTGAGGTGTTAAAAAGCAGTCCAAAAATGTGCTGAAATTCTGAATAAAATCCGAAACCTTCTTAATAGAATGCTTGTGAGCATTAGTGAAGATAATGAAGCCATCAACATAATATACATAAGATATACTCATTTTACCCTTATGAACATAGATCATATTAGGATAAGTATCAAAAAAACCATTAATACTTCATAATAAGTAATCAAAGACAAGAATAAAGAGGTAAGGAGAAAGAGGATCCCCTTGTTTAATACCCTTGGAAGCCGTAAAGTAGCCACATTTATGCCCATTAATGTGTAAAGAATATAAATTATTGCTAATAATTCTACTAATCAATTGATAGAAAGCAACACTAAAGCCAGGAGCTTTAATAACATCAAGAATAAACTCCCAACATATAATGTCAAAAGCTTTCTTAATACGCATTTTGAAAAGTACATTCCCATTTCTTCCTTTCCTATCAAAATCTTGAAGAAGCTCTTAAACAATAAGGACTTATATCACAAATATTCTTGTCCTTAATAAAAACAGTTTGAATTGAAGAAATAGTATCAGTAAGGAAAGGATGAAGCCTTTGAACCACAATTTTAGAAATATTCTTCGTCACTACAGTATTAATACTAACTGGGCGGAAAGCAAACCAAGTAGTAATTGTACTACTTTTAGGAATCAAAACAATAGTAGAAGATTTAAAATATTTACGCAAATCAATGCCTCTATATAAATATTGAATAGTCTCAACAAGCTCAGTTTTAACAACATCCCAACCATCTTTATAAAATTCAACAGTGAAGCCATTAGGACCCGCTACTTTTCCATCCTCCATGCTATCTAAATTGCGCTTAATTTCATCAATACTCAGAATACAAGTAAGGCTGGAGTCATTGAGAACAATGGTAGAGTGATACCTATTAGAATTAATCTTAGGTAGCAAATCACCATCACTTTTAAAAATATTACAGAAGTAGGTAATGCCATCAGCCACAATAGAATGATAATTAGACAGAAGACTGCCATCACTACAAGTGATTTGAGAAATCATATTAACTCTTCTATGATTTTTAATATAAGCATGATAATAGGCAGAATTTCTATCCCCATCTAGAAAAAGTTTTTTAGCAGCTTTCTGAGCAAGGAAACTCTCTTATAATAGTAATAACTTTATTAAGGTCTTGTTGACCTTTAAAAAGAGTCTCCCAATCAATAATACCATTAGAATAATTAATTTCAAGAGTCTAAAATTTTTCCCCCAAGTCCTTAATGACTCTATTAATATTCTCAAAGATATCCCAATTCAAACTTTGGAGAGCTTTGGCAAGATTCCTTTGTAAAAGCCACAACTTGTACCCATCTTTGCTTATAAAATCACATTTTGAATTGTCATGTAGAAACTGCTTATTGGTATCATGAATAAGCCAAGAATGAATGAAAAAAAATTGGTAAGGGGCATTAGACAAGGCCTCTTTAAGCTTAAGAAGAAGAGGAGCATGATAAATAGCAATTGCAAGATGATGAAACTCATAGTGAACACCATATTAGTCCATGAAGCATTAACAACAAATGTGTCTAGCCTTTCAAACACATTGCTTCTATGCCAAGTAAAAGGATTCCCTCAAAAGCATAAATTAAAAGACCATCATCCGTAAGGGCATTATTAAAAGGATTAATGAGGCTAAGGTTAGGAGCAACACCATCATTTTTCTTCATATTAGTCGAGAAGATACTAAAATCACCTCCTATGAGCCATGTTCATTGTAAGGGTTAATAGATAATAATAAATTCTAAAGCTCCAACCTTGCTTGTTTAGTACAACCAGCATAAATAATGGACAAAAGAAAATACTCATCATGAATATGCGCTCTAACTTCAAGCATTTGATTATGATTGATAAGAATATCAGTCTTTAAGAGATCTTTCAAAAAAAATCAAATCTTGCTGCTAAGATTAGTAAAGAATTTGAAAGAACCAAACTTCCTCATATAGTTATTACTATTCTTGAAAGAGACAAGAGAATCAATAATGCTAATAAACTGTAACTTATAAATATGAATCAATCTCCGAAGTCTCTTAAAGGCAATAGGCTTAGTTATACCTCTAATTTTCCAAACTAGATAAATGAAACTTACATTAAACATAAACTTTAAGTCTAATTCATATTAGAATTAACAAAATTTCCTTTAGGCTCTACTTATATTGAACCTAAAACTTAAGTTTAACTCATATCAGACTTAACCAAATCTTCTCTAGGTTCTACTTACATTCAACCAAAACCTTAAGTCTAGCTCATATTAGACTTAACCAAATCTCCTTTAGGTTCTATCTACATTGAACCTAAACTTTAAGTCTAACAAATATTAGACTTAATCAAATCTCCTTAGGTATATCCAACATTAGGCCTAAACTTCAACATGAAATTAACATCAAGTTTAACTAAATTCCTTTTAAGTTTAATCTTAAAATTAATTTAAAATTGATGATTCAAATTTAGATCTAAATTTTACTTACAAACCTACTGACATAAACAACAAATGAAATATGTGTCAAAATACAAATGACATAAAATCCACTCTAAAAGACATTAAAACTTAAACTATTCTTAGAAAACTAGAAAAGGAACCCTCACCATTAGAAATTCTACACTCCTCTTTACTCAACCTGAAGTTCCATATATTAGTCCTAACCTCTAGCACTTAGTAGGTGGGGTCACTATGGGAGAACTCAAGATGGGTCACCCTTATGACTGTTGGACCTTGGGGTTGACCCTGGGTGTTGGTCTATGGCTAAGGCACTCACTTGCAATCACTTACACTCATAATCACTTACTACTTAAACCCAGAATTTCTAGGCTCTGGTCCCTTGATACTTTTGGGAGACTCATGTAGGTGGTCCCCTAAACCCACTAGCCCTAGGCTAGGGTTTGGCTAAGACCACTACATAGAGGCCAAAAATGGGGTTTCCATTGGTCCATGGCTTATTGATGATGGTTGGAACTCCAACACAACCAAGACACCCATCCTAGCCTTTTGCCCCTAAATTCCCCTAAATTACCTAGATACCCTTGGGGCACCAAATTTGGCAAAAATTTCCAAATCTACCCAAAATACCCAACTTGATTCAAAAATCATTTCAAACACCTTGAAAACACCCAAAACTACCCAAAATTGGCCAAATAATCGAAATACCCCTCCTTACCCCAAAATTCCAAAAATTCTAAAAAATCTAAACAATTTCCAAAACCTCCCAAATATTCTCAATTTCATTTTTCTCAACTATCACATGACCCAATTTGGCCAATTTTCCATCTTTGGTCAAAACCACCAAATTGCCCTTTAAAGGCTCATATTTTCCCCAAATTACCCCAAATATCTATCTAATTGGTCTCAATTTAACCCAATTTTAATTCTAAACTCAAATTCACTCTTTATGTGGCCAATATAGACCAAATACAAGCTCAATTGGTCCATCATTTGAACCTAATTTTGATTTAGATCAAAATCCCAATTTTGGCCATATGGCTTGGTTCCACCAAATTGAACCCATAGCCCACTCAATTGGCCACATTTTGTGTTAGAAAGACTTAATAACATCCCAATATATCAAAATAGACTATCAATTGGCCTTGGTAAGATCTCAATTTCATTTGATTTCAACCTAAGTCAAAAAGCCCCAGATTTGCCCTAAATTGGCCATGTCTCAAAATCTCACCAAATTTATGGCCTTAACCCCAAAATTTCCACTCCATCCCTTCATAAAAAATCTTCAAAGCATCTCCCTTGATCATTTGAACCATTAAATTTGGACTTAGACCAAGTCTAGCCCAACCTAGACCCATGTCTAGCCCAACATGCCCAAATTGACCAAGTTTCAAAAATCCCTCAAATTGACCTACCAATTGAACTCAAAATCACTTCAACCCTTCACAAAAGATTTTCATAACAGTCATCTTCACAATATTGATCAATAAATTGGGTCAATTGACATGGCTAACATATGCTTTAAACATGACCAAACCACCTTAAAACAATCAAATTAACTCCACCTCAGCCATTGGTTAGACCCTAAGACTAAGCCAAAACCCATCTAACCACCTAAACTAAGCCATAAACCAAAATTCCCCCAAATTGAGGGATCTTATTTCCAAAAATGCACATTCTTAAGATACCCTTATGAAAACTAAACCCCATTGCATTAAATTGCTTTAACAGATTCCCCTGGTGCCCTGAGCACCTAGCCACCTCACCCTGCCATGGCCGACCTACCTAGTCACCGGAGAAGCTCAAAACCGAGAGCCACCCACATGGAACTTCACTAAATAAACCCTAGAGACCAGCTCGGCCAAATCAATTTGTAGAGCTCCTCTGCCCTCCACCCAAGCGACACAATGCACCCCTTAATTAGCTATGACAGCCACCCCTTAGCAATTTTTATAAACACGACCATGGAGGTAGTGCTAAAAATTTCTTTGAGATACCTCTCAAAATTGACCACAGAGCTTCCTTAAGATCCCCTTAGTGCATTCCAACTGTTTTCCCTCACCAATTTCTACTGCTGGAGTTCAATTTTGAGTTCAAAATCTTGCCAAAAACCAGAATAGAGCCCAATACACCTTCACAGTACACCAAACTCAAATTAACTTCATCCACACCTTCATAATAGTTAAAGGAGCTAAAGCCCCATCAAATTCCCCTCTCACATAGCCTCTACCATAGCTCTTGACCAACACCCAAATTTGGCCGTGATCAAAGTCATATCTAGGCCTTATCCCAAACCAAAGACTCAATCCTTAGCCTCTTCGGATCATAACGAACGTGTTAAGACTCTCTGATCGAAGCTTCACTTCTCAAAGCAAAGGTATAAAACTTCTCTCCCTCCTGAGCCTATTTTGATTCTCCATTCGATTAGGCTTAATTTAATTGAATGATTATCATATGGATGTGTTCGTCTCACTTAGACGAGTCGATAGGATCAAACCCAAAGTGATTTGGTTGAGTCTAGGCCGAGATCTTAAGGTTTTAGTGTGGACGGTCAGAGAATCACTCTATCGGGGATGATGACGGGGAGCCATTTGATCAAGCGTGTATAGAATGGACGGAGGAGATTGAGCCAGACAACCCTTCAGAACATAAACCGCGGGCCGAGTCAGCGCTGAGGTAGACAACGACATTAAATGGGAGTGCGCCGCGTGGAGCTTCGGAGTCGCCGTAGGTTGTTGTAGAGCCGCGCGTTTAAATAGATAAATAGGAATTAAAAAAAATTATAAAATGATCAATAACTTCAAAAATTCATATCTTGGTGTAAAAAAATCACACAAATAAAAGAAAAATACCCCCTTTCTCAGTAAACAGAGGAGAACAATGTGGAAATGATTTGGAATCCATTTGATGCATATGTTATTTTTAATTAGTTATTTTTAATTAATTAATTATTTTTAATTAATTAAACACTAATTTGAATGTTTTGATACTCCATGCATGTAGTAATCACACTATGACATGAAATTTTAGCATGTTGTTGTCTCTGTCTTAGGGAACATTCCTTGATTTTTCCAAAGTCAGTGAAGGTCCCTAGATAGAGAATCATATTTTTCAAGTGAATCATATTTTTCAAGTAAGTTTATATGCATTATTTGCTTAAATTAATCATGGAAATTAGCATGTTGCTTAGAAAAATCAAAGAAAATTTTGGAAGATTTATGATGACCAGAGAGCCCTTGGGAAAATTTCTCATGAGTAAAGTCATTTAAAATGCACCTAATCTTTACAAACCCTAAATCACTAAAATAATTAATTTCTGAAAAATACAAAAACAAAATGACTTGTTTTTTTATCCCCACTATTTTGTTAGGATCCAGAGAACTCAACATAAGAATTTCAAAGCATTTTAAGTTCATTTGATAACTTAAATTAATTTTTCAAGTTAATTAACATTTTTCGCACTAAAATGATACTTTAATAATTAAAATATAACTAAAAAATTATAAAACCTAATTTTTGGAGTTCTCTGTGATCAGTGTAATTCTATAAAAATAAATTTGAAGTAAAAATAAAAACTTCAATTTTAACATATTTGAAATATTAAGTTCTCTGTAATCAAGGGTATTTTTTGAAAATAAAATAATATTTAAAATAAAAACTTGTTTTTTAGCTTATTTTAAATATTTAAATAATTAAAAATCCCTAAAAATCACAAAAATAAGAAAACTCATGAAAATGTTTTAAATTACTTCATAAGCACTTAGGATTAATTAGAATATTTTTCTTGATTTTCTAAATAAAGAAACTGAATTTCAAAGCTAAAAAATAATTTTTAAAGTTTAAAAATGAGTTTTCACTAAAAATAATTCCAATAAATCAAATAAAATTCAAAAAAATATGAAATCTTCTCCTCTAAATTTTTTGACCTTAGGAGGACTTTTCAAAAGTATGAAACTTAATTTTCCCCATATAAAATAATTTATATTTAGTAAATACACCAAAATTTAAAATAGTTTTTAAAATTCAAATGAAAGTAAAAAAATCATGAAATTTGGTCCAAAGGCTTCTCTAGTTTAAATCTACCTCCAGTAAATGTTTCCAGGGAGTAGGGCTTACCTTGGTAAAGTTAAGAATTTTCTTTGAAAAATTCTATTTTTGCATGGAAATAATTATATAAATTAAATTAAATTTTTAAAAATCACTTTTTCTCCCCTAATGCCTAAATTGGCCCAAAAAGGAGGAAGGATAAAAAACCCATAAATGAGGTAGGATAAAAATTTCAAAGTCATTTAGATTAAAGTTGATGAATTATGAAGTGTTAGAGCCTTAAATGCAAATGTGTAATTTTGGAAATTTAGTCTTAATTAACATTTAGGCTTAATTCAAGGAGCAAAATGGGTAACCTCTAATCTTAATTTGAATTTTTGAAACACAAAACATAAAGGGGTTAATTGGTAGAAACTAATTGCACTTTCTTAATTAAGATTAATAAATTTCTAAATTATTAAAATTTGGAAGTTTATTAAAATTAAATGATCCCGTACTTAGTGGGGTATGACTTTTGAAGTTAATAATTAATCAATTTAATACCCTTAATTTGATTTTCAAATAAAATTCAAAGCATGAATCATGACCACCTAAAGCTTAACCTTTTCAAAATTAATTAAGACACTCACTTAGGTCTTAAGGGCTTAGTAGTGACTTAGGCTAAATAAAGACCGACTAAATGAGGATTAGAAAAAAAAACTCAATTAAAATTAGAACATATTTCAAACACTACAAGCCTAATTAGGACTAAAATTTGGTTAAGTGTTCCAATAACACTAACTTGCCTCTTTAAGGGTCTTCACCCACATAATATTCAAATTAAATTGCAGATGATAATTACCATATTTGTTAGGGATAATTGATACATCAATGTTCATTGAGCACCAAGGTTACTTACAAGCTGAATTATTAAGAAACATAATAAGTTTAAAAGAACTCAGGATTTTCCATTAGGCAGCGAGAGAATATAACGAACATGCTTCTTTCTCTAGATTTGTTGGATACCTCAGAGATCTACTAAGCTTAATATATTTTGCTTGGCAACATCATCCTTAATTAAACTTCTAAGGACCCACCAACATATGACCTAGGGTTACATATGACCTAGGGTTAGATGACCTAGGGTTAGATAGGTCGTCAAAATTTCACTTCCCTACTTCATATAAACTGCATTAACATGCCTTTTGAGTTTCAGGTGGTGGTAATGAGAAGACTCGCCAGGTACGCGTTTACTGTTTTCAACATCGTCTTTCTTGTACTTTCATACTGTACTTTTATCCCTGCAAACTTGCTTGCTAAACAACTATGTCACCCTGCATGAAAACTTAAACTATCAGGATAACCACAAAACCAAAACTAAAACTAAAATCAACCAAGATAAAATTCACCTCCACAACATTCAAAATATAAAACAACTCAAAAATTAATCACAAACATCACAAAAAACTACAATCACAACTAAATTAAGATGTCACTATCGGATGATCGGGAATCCCTCGGAGGAGGTAACCTACGGTTGCTAACGAGGCTTTCCACAGTTTAAATGAAATTATGGAAGAACTTAAGTTATTAAGTTGGGTTTAGTAAGTTCATTTGGACTAAGTGAATCCAATAGAAAATAGTAGTGCTGGAATGAGGGAATCGTAGGATCCTAACCGGTGTGATTCAAAATAATCCGTAAGCGTGTGACACGGGGTACCCCATAAAATTTAAAGAACTTCAATGATAGGGCCACCTGATTTGACATTATAACTTAACACACTAGAAAACTCAAACTTGTCGTGGCAAGGAACTTGGAGCTAGCATGGTGGGTAGCACGGTCATCTTCGATAGCAAAACCTGTCTTCCCCAACTAAACCAATCTTCCTTCCTTAGACTTAAACAACAAAGCCATAGGACTTCGAGGTTGCTTGCTTATGTAATGCAAATCCTCATCTTATCTTTAGGCCTTCCTATAGCCTTGCTATACAATATAAGCTCTAACTCATCTTAGGATTCCAAGGTTGTCGTCTGTCATGACCTAAACCCTCACATCTTCCAGGCTATTTGTGTGATAGTTTTACACGAATGTAAGCTCTAACTAATAAAATTGGCAGGATGAAACACCTAAAATTTTCTCCTCAAAACTAAAGCCAAACATTAGGATAGCTTGAGAAGTCACCGGGGTTCTCCTCTGGATCCATGACATCCCCTAGTTTTTCCTCATTTGGACTCTACAATAAAATGTTTCAAATTTTAACCAATCCCCTTTCACACCTCTATGTACCATCTCATTGAAAAGCCCTACCCTTTGAAACTCCTTGAAGATAATATTTCCTGATTTTTATCGAGAGTCTTCTTAGGTGACTTTGGTCATTTAAGATGTAATTAACTATAACGGCTTGCCCTTATAAGAAGCATGTCCGAACCCAGCTTAATATAAACCCTATTTAGTTCTTTATATTAAATAGAGGAACTTATCAGCAAATACAAAGGTTTCACAGACCAAACGGACGTCATATATTTCTTAGTTTATTTGATTGAGCCTCATCCTCAAGTCTTGTGTTTATCCTTCGGGATAGATACAAGATTTGAGGTACATCACTCGATATGGGGTCAGTTTGATTTCATAGTTTTCTAAGATTAAATATATATGTAAATTAAAACGTCCTTCCAAAGCAAGCGACGGGGTTTCGATTCCGGTGACCGACAGCTTCTTACTGGCAACTCCCCTCAAACCCACCCAAAATAGCGTCGAGAGCTTTTGGTGACTTCACTGGGTACAAGCTTTTCTCTCCATACAAATTAAGAAATATTATTTTCACACATCAATAATATGTCCATGTCCCTCTTGGACCAAATTACCCTTCTTTCATTGGCATACTTTACCCATTTCTGTCTTGAGAAGGTACGGCTAACTCCTTGGACTTCAGGAATAGCTGTTCAACCATCTTTAAACAAAGGGGTTCAGAAGGCTGACCAAAAGAAAAAATGTTGAGATTTCCATACCTATTTTATACTGTTTTATGATATTGCACTTTAAAGAAAGATATTTTTGATGTTTTGTTGCAGGTATGATGAATTATGTTCATTAGAACAAAAAGATGCAAAAAGGAGCGAATTTGGAGCGAAAATGACTGGAGCAAAAGGAGCGAATTTGGAGCGAAAATGACCAAAATGTGAAGAATTGAACTAGGGCGCAAACGATGAGCCCAACGACGCCGACGAAAATATTTTCTCGAGACTCCAGACAAATAATTTAGAAGGCATGCCGAGGGCACCCTGGAGGCCGTGGATGGAGAGATCGGCGGTTATTTCCAATGGTGCATTGAATGTGGACGATTTTTGGAGGGATGCTTAGGCAACTCTTGGGAAAACACTTCTACATCTTTAAAAGAAGATTTTGGCCAAAAAAATGAGGAGGTTTTGAGAGGAGTTTGATGTGTTGGGAGAGTTTGGAGAGTGTGTAGAGTGTAGAGAGTTTACTTTACGGTTATATTTTGAGGAATTCTTCGAGAGATTGTAAGAGTGGGGGGAAAGTGAGAAAGTGAGATATTTCTTCCTACTTGTCGCTTTGAAGAAGAATTCTATGTGCTGTAAAGAAAGAATGAGATTTATAGGGAGATTCGGAGGAACTTCGAGGAGTTTGCTTGGGGAGGAGTAAGAGATAAGTGTTATTTACTTGTTGTAGTTTGAATGACTTTGATTTTATATATAAATTTTGAGTTTTGTTGTGTCTTCCCCAGGAGTTCTGAGTGGTTTTCTCTGCCTTTCCCCTTGTCTTGAGATTTGTGAAATGGTGAATTGAATTGGTAGAGCATTGAAAATGTTAAAGAAGTTATGATGATATTTTCACTTCGATCTTAATTTACTTTCAATTTGGCCAATTGATTTGTTAAAATATGTTGAGTTTTACAACTAAAGTGAAGATTACATCTAGAATCTAAGGAGGTCAAAGCCCTCAGAAGTTGGGTTCAAATAAATAGGGAAATAAAATTATCAGGCGTAGAATTGGAGATTTTAGAGTGACAGACTAAAATCTCCAATTTGGTCCTATCGTTTGGGTACTGAAGTGTAGATGTTAGCCCTCAGGCCGGGGGAACTTGAGAGTTCTAAAGTGAGAGCCGGTATTCTCCCAGCCTAGCCGCAGATTCAGTAAACAAGCGTAGGATTAGTCAATGTTCTTTATACCTGGACCAAAGGGTAAAGAATAGGTATGCTCCTATTTCACACAATACAATTTGAACTGATTAACTTTATCCATTCACTATAATTTCTTGACAAGGAGAGTGATGCTTTCTTATATATTGAATATCATATTAGAAACTTTATTAGTATAATTAATTATTTAAGAGCTATTAAAATTAAATATTTATTTCAATTGCTTATTAGTGACAGATAAGCAGTTTGAATTGTATTGTTGTGATTAAGTATTGATATTCTAAAATCTTAGTTCATAATTCTAATATTACTACCTGTAAGATCGATATCTAGGACTCCATTAGAGCCCTATATTACTTGAGTGATACATATACCTGCGTTGATAAGTTTGACTTTACCATTATTGAATATTTTACATATACATCTTTATCAAATCTATAGCCGTTATTAAGTTTTTGGTGACGTTGCTGAGGAATTAAATCTTCTAGCAACAGTATTAAATACTTGTCTTTTTAAGCATATATAAACTTGCTGTCAAGTTTTTGGCGTCGTTGCCGGGGAGTAAACTAGAATCATAATTAGAGTAACGGTCAAATTAGGACTATTAGAAAATTTTTATTGAAATTGCAACTTATTTTCATTTTTAGTTAACTATCTTTTTGTGTACTGATTTCAATTGTATTCGTAAATTTGGAGTTAAAAATCTTTTATTCTATGATTTGAATTAGAACGCACTGTTAGAAAAATTAGAAGACTGGTAAGAGAACGTAAAAATTCTGATACAATAGAAAATAACGTGAACAATTAAGGAATAAAAAATGAACACCAACCTAGACCTCTACGAGATTATGCAAATCCTATAGCAGATGAAATTCACTTATCTATCCAAAATCCTGATGTAGCTGCTAATTCATTTGAGCTTAAACCTGCTATTATCCAAATGGTACAAAACAATCAATTCGGAGGTACACCAAATGAAGATCCTAATTTACACCTCGCTAGTTTTTTAGAAATGTGTGCTACCTTTAAATATAACAGAGTTTCAAACTATGTTGTTAGACTTAGACTTTTTCCTTTTTCACTTAGGGATAAGGCTAAGATGTGGTTAAATTTGTTAGCACCTGGATCTATTAGAACTTGGGGAGAACTTTCACAGAAATTTCTGTCTAAATATTTTCCTCCATCCAAAACTGCTAAACTTAGAAATGACATAACATCATTTTGTCAGATTGATAAAGAGTCGATATATGAAGCTTGGAAGAGATTTAATGATCTTCTTAGGAAGTGCCCTCATCATTCGTTACCAGATTGATTGATAATTCAAACTTTTTATAATGGATTAGTGGGATCACTGGATCTCTTAGATCGATTATAGATGCTGCGGCTGGTGGTACTTTAATGTCAAAACCTTTTGATGAGGCTTATTCATATTAATATAAGAGATGACTACCAACAATTTTAAATGACCCTTTGAAAGGGTAAATCCTAAAAGAGTAGCTAGTATCCACGATTCTGATGCAATATCTATGTTAGCTTCAAAGATTGCTGCAATATCAAAGAAATTAGATCATTATGGAATGAAATATTCTTCACATCTACTATGATGGAAGAGAATTCATCTAGAAATTTGTGGATGTTCAAACTTCTTATGAGACTTTAAATGCTATTAATTGACCCAACAACCCTTATTCAATAACTTATAATCCAGGTTGGAAGAATCATCCAAATTTTAATTGGAATAACAATTCTGCTGCAAATCAACAATGGGCGAACAACTCAGTGAACCCATTAAAAAATTCATCCAACTTAGGAAATGTTAATTATAGACCTTATCCTCCAGAATTTAACAATAACACTCAAATTAAGGAAAAGAAGTTGTCTATGGAAGAAATGATATTAAACATAGGTCAACAATTGCAGAATCAAGGAAATCAATTACAAATTCAAGGAAATCAGTTGCAAAATCAAGGAACTGTTATTAAGAATATTGAAAATCAATTAGGGCATATTGCTACTGCACTTAGTAACCAAATATTAGGAACTTTTCATAGTACTATGGAACAAAATCCTAAAGATCAAGGAAAAGAACAAATAAAAGTGATACAATTACGAAGTGGAAAAGAATTGGAAACAAAACTACAGAAAGAATTAGAAACTGAAAAAGAGAAAGTGGATACAAAAAAGAAAAGGATCATGAATACCCAGATTTATAATATCCACTTACACCAATGAAAATTATTGTGGAAAAACCTCCACCACCGTTTCCTCAAAGATTAAGGAAACACAAATAGAATAAATAATTTTCCAAGTTTTTAGAAATTCTTAAAAAATTAATGGTAAATATTCCCTTCGTAGAAGCTTTAGAGCAAATGCCCAATTATGTGAAATTTATGAAAGATATTCTGAACAAGAAAAGGAAGTTCACTGATAATGAAACTGTTGCACTTAGAGAAGAGTGTAGTGCAATTATTCAGAAAAAACTTCCTGAAAAATTCAAAGATCCAGATAGTTTCACTATATCATGTGCTATCGATGAAAAATTTTATGGAAGAGCTTTATATGATTTGGGAGCCAGCATTAATCTTATGCCTCTATCAATCTTTAAAAGATTAGGATTAGGAGAAGTCTCACCTATCTCTGTAACTCTTTAGTTAGCAGATTGTTCAGTTACATATCTTAAGGGAGTTATAGAAGATGTGTTAGTAAAAGTTGATAAATTTATCTTTCCTGTGGATTTCATTATTTTAGATATGGAGGAAGATAAAGATAATGATGAAGTTATTTTGGAAAAAAATAGAAAATGAAGAATTAAATTATGTTCAGTGAAGATTTGAGATACTGGATATTACAGAAAATGCTGATAAGAATCTAGTTCCGTCAATTATAAAATCACCTAAACTTGAGTTGAAAATATTGCCTAACCACTTGAAGTATGTGTTTCTGGGAAACTCATCTACACTACCAAGTAATGACTATTTCATAGAAAATTTTGAAGAGAAAATTGAACAAGAAGATTTGAAGCATGAATATGAGGATAAAATGTAAGATAAATTTATTAAAATATGTGGTGAGGATTTAGATCATGTTCAAGAAAGTTTTGAGCTATTATACACCATGAATAATTGTAAGAATCTAGTTCCTTCAATTGAAACACCTCCTGAACCTGAGATGAAGATAGTTCCTACACATTTAAAGTATGTCATTTTAGGAAATTTATCTACATTACCTATTATAGTATCCTCAGAGTTGACTCAACTACAAGAAAAAAATATTGGAAACATTAAGAAATATAAGAAAGCATTTGGATGGACATTAGTTGATACAAAAGGAACTTGTCCTTCGATATGTATGCATATAATATTATTGGAAGAGCATCTTAAACCTAGAGCTGACCCTCAAAGGAGATTAAATCCTATGATAAAAAAAGTTGTAAAGAAAGAAATTTTAAAATGGTTAGATGGCAGAATCATATATCCTATTTCAGACAGTGCTTGTGTTAGTTTAATTTACTGCATTCCTAAGAACATGGTTTGACTGTGGCTGTAAATGAGAGGGATGACATAATATCAATAAGACAAGTCATTGGTTGGTGAATTTGTGTTGACTATAGAAAATTAAATGTCACCACTAAGAAAAATCACTTTCCTCTACCTCTTTTGGACTAAATGTTGGATATGCTAGCAGGGCACATATTATTCTACTTTTTGGATGGATGTACAGGTTATCACTAAATTTCTATTGCTCATGAGGATCAAGAAAAGACAACATTTACTAGTCTTTATGGTACTTTTTCTTTTAGACGAATGTCATTTGGTTTATATAATGCACCTGCAACATTTCAACTATGTATGATGTTTATTTTCTGTGATTTAATTGAAAAAGAGATAGAAGTTTTTATGGACAATATTTCAATGTTTGATGCTTCATTTGAATCATGTTTAAATCATTTAGAAAAAGTTTTAGAATGATGTCAAGAGAAAATTTCAATGCTAAATTGGGAGAAATGCCAATTTATTGTTATACGAGGAATTATACTTGGACATAAAATTTCTGAACACGGTATAGAAGTAGATCGGGTGAAAATTCAAGTTATTAATAAACTACCTCTTCTTACTACTGTGAGAATGGTTAGAAGTTTTTTAGGACAAGTTGGTTTCTACAGGCGATACATTAAAAATTTTTCAAAAATTACAAAGCCTCTATACCAAGTTTAGAAAAAGATGCAAATTTTGATTTTAACTAAGAGTGCATAAATGCCTTTGAATTATTAAAAGAAAAATTAATCAGTGCTCCTATAACAGTTTCACCTGATTGAGAGAAACCATTTGAGCTAATGTGTGATGTGAGTGATTATGCAATCAGAGTTGTTTTAGAGCAAATGTATGACAAAATTTTTAAAGTTATATATTACGCTAGTAAAACTCTAAATAATGCTTAAACTAATAACGCCACTACTAAAAGAGAGTTTGAGTTACTGGATATTGTGTATGCTTTAGACAAATTTAGATCTTATTTAATTTAAACTAAATATATAGTGCACACGAATCACTCTGCTATTAACTATCTAATGCAAAAGAAGAATGCCAAACCAAGGTTAATTAGATGGATACTTTTGATGCAATAATTTGATCTTGTGGTTATTGATAGAAAGGGAACTGATAATCAAATTGCTGATCATTTGTCGAGATTAGAAAATCATGAATTATCTGACATTGACAAGGAAGTTACAGACATTTTCCCTGATGAACAACTTTATAATATTAATGAGTGGAAAATACCATGGTATGCTGATATTGTTAATTATATTGTAAGTGATATTTTGCCACCTATGCTGACATTGCAACAATAAAGAAAATTCATTCATATTGCGAAAGCATATTTTTGGGATGAACATTATTTATATAAAAAATGTAAGGATCTTATTGTGATAAGATGCGTACCTTATGAAAAAACTTATCTAATCATTCAGAAATGTCATGATTCTGAATTTGGAGGACATTTTGGGATTGATAAAACTGCTTATAAAATTTTACAAGCTGGATTCTATTGGCCTACTATCTTTAGAGATGTTTATAGATACATAAAAACTTGTGATCGATGCCAATGAGTAGGCAATATATCTAGAAGAAATGAAATGCCTCTGAATTTCATGTTAGAAGTTGAGATCATTGATGTTTGGGAATTAGATTCATGGGACCATTTATTCCTTCATTTGGGAACTTATATATATTAATTGCAGTAGACTATATTTCAAAGTGGATTAAAGCACAAGCTTTACCTCGTTGTGATGCTAAAAGTGTTTTAAGATTTTTAATGAAAAATATTTTCACTAGATACAGAATG